>NW_019154131.1:1516108-1524094 GCF_002288905.1 Enhydra lutris kenyoni | reverse complement strand
AGACATTTTAACAATATTTGTTCTTCCATTCCATGAGCATGGAATGTCTCTCCATTTCTTTGTGTCATCTCCACTTTCTCTCACCACTGTTTTATAGTTTTCAGAGTACAGATCTTTTACGTCTTTGGTTAGGTTTATTCGTAGGTGTCTTATGGTTTTTGGTGCAGTTGTAAATGGAACGGATTCCCTAATTTCTCTTTCTGCTGCTTCATTACTGGCTTGTAGAAATACAACAGATTTCTGTATGTTGATTTTGTGTCCTGTGACTTCATTGAATTGATCTATCAGTTCTAGTAGTTTATCAGTGAGTCTTTTGGGTTTTCTATATGTAGTATCATCTTAACTGCAAATAGTAAAATTTGACTTATTCCTTGCTGATCTGAATTCCTTTCATTTCTTTTTGTTGTCTGATTGCTGTGGCTAGGACTTCTAGTACTATTTTGAATAAAAGTGGTGAGGTTGGACATCCCTGTCTTCTTCCTCACCATAGAGGAAAAGCTCTCAGTTTTTCCCCAGTTAGGATGATATTAGCTGTGGGTTTTTCATGTATAGCCTTTATTATGTTGGGTATGTTCCCTCTAAACCATTTCTTTGAGGGCTTTCTGTCATGAATGGAAGTTGTACTTCATTATAGTTTGTTAGGTGCTTTTTCTATATCTATTGAAATGATCATATGGTTATTATCCTTTCTTTTATGGATGTGTTATATCAAGTTGATTGGTGAATATAGAACCCAGGAATAAATCCCACTTGATTATGGTGAATGATTTTTTTAAAGTATTATTAAAATTGGTTTGCTGGTATTTTATTGAGAGTTTTTGCATCTGTCTTAACGATGTTGGCTTGTAGTTCTCTTGCTTTAATGATGTCTGTCTGGTTTGGAATCAGGGTGATGCCTCATAGAATGAATATGAAAGTTTTCCTTCCTTCTTCCTTCTCTTATTTTTTGGAATCATTTAAGAATAGGTATTAACTCTTCTTTAAATGTTTGGTGGAATTCAAGTTATCTGTCCCTGACCTTTTGTTTATTGGGACTTGTTTGGGTAATGATTCGATTTCTTTGCCGGTTATTGATCTATTCAAGCTTTCTGTTTCTTCCTGTTTTCACTTTTTGTTTCACTTCCTGTTATACATTTCTAGGAACTTACCCATTTTTTCTAGATTGTCTAACTTGTTGGCATATAGTTTTTCATAACATTTTCTTAGAATTGTATTTCCTTCGTTGGCTGTTACATCTCCTTTCTCATTGGTGATTTTATGTATTTGAGTCCGTTTCCTTTTCTTTTTGGTAAGTCTGGCTGGAGGTTTATCAATTTCATTAACTTTTTCAAAGAAGCAGCTCCTGGTTTTATAGATCTCTTCTGTTTTTATTTTTGTTTTTTGTTTTTTGTTTTTTTTAGTTTCCATTATTATTTATTTCTGCCCTAATCTTTATCATTTCCTTCCTTCTACTGGCTTTAGGCTTCATTTGTTGTCCTTTTTCTGGTTCCTTTCAGTGTGAGGTTAGGTTGCTTATTTGAGATTTTTCCTTCTTCTTGAGGTAGGCCTGTATTGCTATATACTTTCCTTTTAGGACTGCCTTTGTTGCATCCAAATGATTCTGGACTTTTGCGTTTTGATTTTCATTTATTTCCATGTATTTCTTTTCTTTGATTTCCTTGTTGACCCATTCATTGTTTAGTAACATGTTGTTTAACCTCCTTGTATTTGTGGTCTCTCTAAATTTTTTTCTTGTGGTTAACTTCTGGTTTCATAGTGTTGTTGTCAGAAAAGGTGCATCCTATGACTTCAGTCTTACTGTATTCGTTGAGGCCTATTTTATGGTCTAATATGTGACCTGTTGTGGAGAATGTTCATGTGCACTTGAAAAGAATATGTATTCTCTTTTGGGATGGAATGTTCTGAATATATCTGTTAAGTCTGTCTGATCCACTGTATCATTCGAAGCCATTGTTGTGTTGTGGATTTTCTGTTTGGATGATCTATGTATTGATGCAAGTAGGATGTTAAAGTCCTTTACTTTTTTCATATTATCATCAATGAGTTCCTTTATATTTGTTATTGTTTTATAAATTTCGGTCCTCCCATGTTGTATGCATAAATATTTAAAATCGTTTTATCTTCCTGTTGTATCATCCCCTTATTATTATGTAGCACTCTTCTTTGTCTCTTGGTACAGTCTTTTTTTAATGTTCAGTTAGCCATTGTATAATACATCATTAGTTTTTGATGTAGTGTTCAGTGATTCATTAGTTGCTTATAACACCAGTGCTCATCACAACATGTGCCCTCCTTAATACCCAGCACCCTATTACCCCATCCCCCCACCTTCTCCCCTCTGAAACCCTCAGTTTGTTTCCTGGGGTCCATAGTTTTTCATGGTTCATCTTCCTCTCTGATTTTTCTTCCTTCAGATTTCCCTACCTTCCCCTATGGTCCTCCATGCTATTGTTTATATTCCACATAAGAGTGAAACAATATGAAAATTGTCTTTCTCCTTGACTTATTTCACTTAGCATAATCCCCTCCAGTTCCAGCCATGTTGATGTAGATGGTGGGCATCCATCCTTTCTGATGGCTGAATAACATTCCATTGTATATATGAACCACATCTTCTTCACCACTCATCTGTTGAAGGGCATCTCAACTCCTTCCACAGTGTGACTATCGTGAACATTGCTCCTTGATCATTGGGGTGCATGTGCCCTTTCTTTTCAATATATTTATATTTTGGGGGTAAATACCCAGTAGTGCGTTTGCAGGGTCTATTTTTAGCTCTATTTTTAACATCTTGAGGAACCTCCATCCTGTTTTCCAGAGTGGCTGTACCAGCTTGCATTCCTACCAACAGAATAAGAGGGTTCCCCTTTCTCTACATCCTCTCCAACATTTGTTGTTTCCTGACTTGTTAATTTTAGCCATTCTACATGGTGTGAGGTGGCATTTCATTGTGTTTTGATTTGTATTTCCCTGATACTAAGTGATGTTGAGCATTTTTTCATGTGTCTATTGGCCATTGGATGTCTTCTTTGGAGGAATGTCTGTTCATGTCTTCTGCCCATTTCTTAATTGGATCATTTGGTGTTATTTTGGGTGTTGAGTTTAGTAAGTTCTTTATACATTTTGGGTACTAACCCTTTATCTAATAAAACTTTAGCACATACCTTCTCCCGTCTGTCAGTTGTCTTTTGGTTTTGTCAACTGTTTCTTTTGCTGTGCAAAAGCTTTTATCTTGATGAAATCCCAGTAGTTCATTTTTGCTTTTGTTTCCCTCGCCATTAGAGCTGTATCTTGCAAAAAGTTTCTGTGGCCGAGGTCAAAGAGGTTGCTCCCTGTGTTCTCCTCTAGGATTTTCATGGATTCCTATCTCACATTTAGGTATTTCATCCATTTTGAGTTTAGCTTTGTGTATGGTGTAAAAAAAATGGTCTAGTTTCATTCTTCTACATGTGGCTATCCAGTTTTCCCAGTACCATTTGTTGAAGAGACCTTTTTCCATTAGATGTTCTTTCCTTGTTAATTGACCAAGAGTTGAGGGTCCATTTCTGGGTTCTCTCTTCTGTTCCATTGATCTTTGAATCTGTTTTGTACCAGTAGCATACTGTCTTGAGATTATAGCTCTGTAATAGAACTTGAAGTCCAGGACTGTGAGGCCACCACCTATTGTTTTCTTTTTTAACTTTTCCTCTGGCTATTTGGGTACTTTTCTATGAAAAAAAGTTGATGGTATTTTGATAGGGATTGCATTGAATGTATGGATTGCTCTAGGTAGCCCATTGAATGTGTGGATTGTACACATTCTGACTGGTGTAAGGTGCTATTCATTGTGGCTTTGATTTGTAGTTCCCTGATGCCAAGTGATATTGAATATTTTTTCATGTGTCTTTTAGCTTTTTGTAAGTCTTCTTTGGAGGAATGTGTCTAAGTAGCCTAGACATTTTAATAATATTTATTCTTCTAATCCATGATCAGGAAATGTTTTTTCCATTTCTCTGTGCCTTCCTCAGTTTCTTCATGAGTATAGATCTTTGCCTCTTCGGTTAGGTTTATTCCTAGGTATCTTATGGTTTTTGGTGCAGTTGTAAATGGGATCAATTCTTTAATTTCTCTTCCTTCACTCACATTATTAGTGTATAGAAATGCCACTGATTTCTATGCATTGATTTTGTTTCCTGCCACTTTTCTGAATTCTTGTGTAAGTTTTAGCAGTTTTGGGGTGGAGTCTTTTGGGCTTTCCACAGAGTATCAAGTTGTTTGTGAAGAGTCAGAGTGTGACTTCTTTGCTGATTTGGATAGCTTTTATTTCTTTTCATTGTCTGATTGCTGACACTTAGACTTCCAGTACTATGTTGACCAAAGTGGTAGTAGTGGACAACCCTGTTATGTTCCTGACCTTATGGGAAAAGCTTTCAGTTTTTCCCTGTTGAGGATCATACTTGCTGTAGGCTCTTCATATATTTATGATTTTGAGGTATGTTCCCTCTGTCTCTATACTCTGTAGAGTATTAATCAAGAAAGATGCTGTACTTTGTCAAATGCTTTTTTCTGCACCAATTGAGAGGATCATATAGTTGGTGTCTTTTCTTTGAATAATGTAGCATATCATGTTGGTTGATTTGTGAATGTTGGATGACTGATGCAGCCCAGGAATGAATCCCACTTGGTCCTGGTGCATAATCTTTTCAGTGTACTGTTGGATTCTATTGGCTAGTATTCTGGTGACAATTTTGGCATCCATGTTCATGGGGGATATTGGCTTGTAATTCTCCTTTTTGGTGGGGTCTTTATCTGTTTTGGGGAAAAGGTAATGATGGCCTCATCGAAAGAGTTTGGAAGTTTTCCTTCCATTTCTGTTTTTTTGAAACAGCTGTAGAAGAATAGGTATTAATTCGCCCTTTATTTTTCCTCGCAAAATATTTTTATTTATTTTTAAATGATTTTTTATTATGTTCAGTTAGCCACTGTATAGTACGTTATTAGTTTTTGACATAGTGTTCAGTGACTCATTAGTTGCATAACATGTGCGCTTCTTAAAACCCATCACCTGGCTACCCCATTACCCCCACTACCCTCCCCTCTGAAACTCTCAGTTTGTTTCTCAGTTTGTGTTGAGTCCAGAGTCTTTCATGGTTCTCTCTCTCTGATTTCTCCCCCTTCAGTTTTCCCTCCCTTCCTCTATGGTCCTCCATACAGTTCCTTCTGAGTGAAATTCATATGAGTGAAATCATATGAGAATTGTTTCTCCTTGACTTATTTCACTAAGCGTAATCCCCTCCAGTTCCAGCCATGTCGATGCATATGGGGGGTATTCATCCTTTCTGATGGCTGAATAACATTCCATCATATATATGTACCACGTCTTCTTTATCACTCCTCTGTTGAAGGGCATCTCAACTTCTTCCACAGTTTGGCTGTCATGGACATTGCTCCTGTGATCATTGGGGTGCAAGCGCCCCCTTCTTTTCACTACAACTGTATTTTGGGGTAAATACTTAGTGCAATTTCAGGGTCATAGGGTAGGTCTATTTTTTACATCTTGCGGAACCTCCATCCTATTTTCCAGAGTGGCTGTCCTGGCTTACATTCTCACAAACAGTGTAAGAGGATTCCCCTTTCTCTACATCCTTGCCAACATTTGTTGTTTCCTATTTTGTTAATTTCTGCCATTCTGACTGGTATTCATTGTGGCTTTGATTTTTATTTCCCTAATGCCAAGTGATGTTGAATATTTTTTCATGTGTCTTTTTAGCTTTTTGTATGTCTTCTTTGGAGGAATGTCTGTTTATGTCTTCTCATTTTTTTGACTGGATTATTTGTTTTTTGGGTGTTGAGTTTGAGATGTCCTTTATATATCTTGGATACCAGTCCTTTATCTGTATGTCATTTACAAATATCTTCTCCCATTCCATGGGTTGCCTCTTAGTTTTGTTGACTGTTTCCTTTGCTGTGCAGAAGCTTTTTATCTTGATGAAGTCCTAGAAGTTCCAAAAACCTATGGGATACTACATAGGTGGTCCTAAGATGGAAATACATAGCCATCCAAGCCTCTCTCAAAAAATTATAAAATCCCAAGTGCACATTTAAAGAAGAAATCATAGCTATTCTACTGAAGCTGTTACAGAAGAGAGAAACAGAAGGAAAACTTCGAAATTCATTCTCTGAGACCAGCATTACCCTGATCCCCAAACCAGGCAAAGACTGCATCAAAAAGAATTACAGACCAATATCCCTGGTGAATGTGGATGCCAAAATACTCAACGAGATTCTAGACAATAGGATCCAACAGTTTATTAAAAGGATTATTCACCATGACAAAGTGGGATTTATTCCTGGAATGCAAGGGTGGTTCAACATTTGCAAATCAATCAACATGATATTAATTCTTCTTTAAATGTTTGGTAGAATTCCCCTGGGAAGCCATCTAGCCCTGGACTCTGTTTTTTGGGTTTTTTGATTACTGCTTCAATTTCCTTGCAGGTTATGGGCCTACTCAGATTTTCTATTCCTTCCTGTTTCAGTTTTGGTAGTTTGTATGTTTTGGGGCATGTATCCATTTCTTCCAGATTTTCTAATTTGTTGTCATATAGTTTCTCATAATATGTTCTTATAAGTGTTTGTATTTCTTCAGTGTTGATTGTGATCTCTGTTCCTTCATTCATGATTTTATTAATTTGGGTCCTTTCTCTTTTCTTTTTGATAGATCTGGCTAGGGGTTTATCGGTCTTATTAATTCTCTCAAAGAACCAGCTCCTGGTTTTGTTGATCTGTCCTTCTGTTCCTTTTGCTTCTTTTTCTTTGATGGCTGTTCTAATCTTTATTAATTCTCTTCTTCTGCTGGATTTATTCTTTATTTGCTCGTTGTTCTCCAGCTCCTTTGGGTATAAGGTTAGATTACATATTTGAGACCTTTCTTGGTTCTTGAAAAAGGCCTGTATTGCTATACACTTCCCTTCTTAGGACTGCCTTTGCTGAATCTCAAAGGTTTTGAACAGTTGTGTTTTCATTTTCATTTCTTTCCATTAATTTTTAAAAATTTCTTTTTTAATATCCTGGTTGACATTATTTATTCTTTAATTGGTTGTTCTTTAACCTCCATGAATTTGTGTTCCTTCCTAATTTCTTCTTGTCATTGAGTTCAGTTTCAAAGCACTGTGGTCTGAAAATATGCAGGGAATAATTCCATTATTTTGGTACAAGTTGAGACCTGATTTGTGACCCAGTATATAGACCCACTATATGATCTTTTCTGGACCATGTTCTATGTGCACTTGAGAAGAATGTGTATTTTGTTGCTTTGTGGTGGAATGCTCTGAATATATGTGTGAAGTCCATCTGTTCCAATATGTCATTCAAAGCCCTTGTTTCCTTGTTG
Source organism: Enhydra lutris kenyoni (assembly GCF_002288905.1). Taxonomy (NCBI): domain Eukaryota; kingdom Metazoa; phylum Chordata; class Mammalia; order Carnivora; family Mustelidae; genus Enhydra; species Enhydra lutris. Next base: position 1,516,722 of record NW_019154131.1, on the reverse strand, counting down.
ATCTTTTGCTTAGATGACCTGTCCATTGAATTGGTGGTGTTAATGTCCCGTGCTATTATTGTATTATTATCAAAGTGTTTCTTTAATTTTGTTATTAATTGGTTTATAAAATTTGCTGCTACCATGTTAGAGGCATAAATATTTATAATTGTTAGATCTTCTTGTTGGATAGACCCTTTAACTATGATGTAATGATCTTCATCATCTCTTATTACAGTCTTTGGTTTAAAATCTATTTTTGTCTGAGATAAGGATTGTAACATCATCTTTCTTTTGATGTTCCTTAGCATGATAAATCATTCTCCACCCCCTCACTTTCAATCTGGAGGTGTCTTTGGGTATAAAATGAGTCTTTTTTTTTTTTTTTTTTTTTAAGATTATTTATTTATTTATTTGACAGAGAGAAATCACAAGTAGGCAGAAGTAGGCAGAGAGGCAGGCAGGCAGAGAGGGAGAAGCAGGCTCCCTGCTGGGCAGAGAGGCCGATGTGGGGCTTGATCCCAGGACCCTGGGATCATGACCTGAGCCGAAGGCAGAGGCTTAACCCACTGAGCCACCTAGCCGCCCCTATAAAATGAATCTTTTGCAGACACCATATTGTTGGGTCTTGCTTT
>NW_019154131.1:1247881-1516008 GCF_002288905.1 Enhydra lutris kenyoni | reverse complement strand
CCCCCTCCCCCCATTAACCCTCAGTTTGTTTTGTGAGATTAAGAGTCACTTATGGTTTGTCTCCCTCCCAATCCCATCTTGTTTCATTTATTCTTCTCCTACACCCTTAACCCCCCATGTTGCATCTCCTCTCCCTCATATCAGGGAGATCATATGATAGTTGTCTTTCTCCGATTGACTTATTTCGCTAAGCATGATACCCTCTAGTTCCATCCACGTCGTCGCAAATGGCAAGATTTCATTTCTTTTGATGGCTGCATAGTATTCCATTGTGTATATATACCACTTCTTCTTTATCCATTCGTCTGTTGATGGACATCTAGGTTCTTTCCATAGTTTGGCTATTGTAGACATTGCTGCTATAAACATTCGGGTGCACGTGCCCCTTCGGATCACTACGTTTGTATCTTTAGGGTAAATACCCAGCAGTGCAATTGCTGGGTCATAGGGGAGTTCTATTTTCAACATTTTGAGGAACCTCCATACTGTTTTCCAGAGTGGTTGCACCAGCTTGCATTCCCACCAACAGTGTAGGAGGGTTCCCCTTTCTCCGCATCCTCGCCAGCATCTGTCATTTCCTGACTTGTTAATTTTAGCCATTCTGACTGGTGTGAGGTGGTATCTCATTGTGGTTTTGATTTGTATTTCCCTGATGCCGAGTGATATGGAGCACTTTTTCATGTGTCTGTTGGCCATCTGGATGTCTTCTTTGCAGAAATGTCTGTTCATGTCCTCTGCCCATTTCTTGATTGGATTATTTGTTCTTTGGGTGTTGAGTTTGCTAAGTTCTTTATAAATTTTGGACACTAGCCCTTTATCTGATATGTCATTTGCAAATATCTTCTCCCATTCTGTCAGTTGTCTTTTGGTTTTGTTAACTGTTTCCTTTGCTCTGCAAAAGCTTTTGATCTTGATGAAATCCCAATAGTTCATTTTTGCCCTTGCTTCCCTTGCCTTTGGCGATGTTCCTAGGAAGATGTTGCTGCGGCTGAGGTCGAAGAGGTTGCTGCCTGTGTTCTCCTCAAGGATTTTGATGGATTCCTTTCTCACATTGAGATCCTTCATCCATTTTGAGTCTATTTTCGTGTGTGGTGTAAGGAAATGATCCAATTTCATTTTTCTGCATGTGGCTGTCCAATTTTCCCAACACCATTTGTTGAAGAGGCTGTCTTTTTTCCATTGGATATTCTTTCCTGCTTTGTCGAAGATTAGTTGACCATAGAGTTGAGGGTCTATTTCTGGGCTCTCTATTCTGTTCCATTGATCTATGTGTCTGTTTTTGTGCCAGTACCATGCTGTCTTGATGATGACAGCTTTGTAATAGAGCTTGAAGTCTGGAATTGTGATGCCACCAACTTTGGCTTTCTTTTTCAATATTGCTTTGGCTATTCGAGATCTTTTCTGGTTCCATATAAATTTTAGGATTATTTGTTCCATTTCTTTGAAAAAAATGGATGGTACTTTGATAGGAATTGCATTAAATGTGTAGATTGCTTTAGGTAGCATAGACATTTTCACAATATTTATTCTTCCAATCCAGGAGCATGGAACATTTTTCCATTTCTTTGTGTCTTCCTCAATTTCTTTCATGAGTACTTTATAGTTTTCTGTGTATAGATTCTTAGTCTCTTTGGTTAGATTTATTCCTAGGTATCTTATAGTTTTGGGTGCAATTGTAAATGGGATGGACTCCTTAATTTCTCTTTCTTCTGTCTTGTTGTTGGTGTAGAGAAATGCAACTGATTTCTGGGCATTGATTTTATATCCTGACACTTTACTGAATTCCTGTACAAGTTCTAGCAGTTTTGGAGTGGAGTCTTTTGGGTTTTCCACATATAGTATCATATCATCTGCGAAGAGTGATAGTTTGACTTCTTCTTTGCCAATTTGGATGCCTTTAATTTCCTTTTGTTGTCTGATTGCTGAGGCTAGGACTTCTAGTACTATGTTGAATAGCAGTGGTGATAACGGACATCCCTGCCGTGTTCCTGACCTTAGCGGAAAAGCTTTCAGTTTTTCTCCATTGAGAATGATATTTGCGGTGGGTTTTTCATAGATGGCTTTGATAATATTGAGGTATGTGCCCTCTATCCCTACACTTTGAAGAGTTTTGATCAGGAAGGGATGCTGTACTTTGTCAAATGCTTTTTCAGCATCTATGGAGAGTATCATATGGTTCTTGTTCTTTCTTTTATTGATGTGTTGTATCACATTGATTGATTTGCGGATGTTGAACCAACCTTGCAGCCCTGGAATAAATCCCACTTGGTCGTGGTGAATAATCCTTTTAATGTACTGTTGAATCCTATTGGCTAGTATTTTGGTGAGAATTTTTGCATCTGTGTTCATCAAGGATATTGGTCTGTAGTTCTCTTTTTTGATGGGATCCTTGTCTGGTTTGGGGATCAAGGTGATGCTGGCCTCATAAAATGAGTTTGGAAGTTTTCCTTCCATTTCTATTTTTTGGAACAGTTTCAGGAGAATAGGAATTAGTTCTTCTTTAAATGTTTGGTAGAATTTCCCCGGGAAGCCGTCTGGCCCTGGGCTTTTGTTTGTTTGGAGATTTTTGATGACTGTTTCAATCTCCTTACTGGTTATGGGTCTGTTCAGGCTTTCTATTTCTTTCTGGTTCAGTTGTGGTAGTTTATATGTCTCTAGGAATGCATCCATTTCTTCCAGATTGTCAAATTTGTTGGCGTAGAGTTGCTCATAGTATGTTCTTATAATTGTCTGTATTTCTTTGGTGTTCGTAGTGATCTCTCCTCTTTCATTCATGATTTTATTTATTTGGGTCCTTTCTCTTTTCTTTTTGATAAGTCTGGCCAGGGGTTTATCGATCTTATTAATTCTTTCAAAGAACCAGCTCCTAGTTTCATTGATTTGTTCTATTGTTTTTTTGGTTTCTATTTCATTGATTTCTGCTCTGATCTTTATGATTTCTCTTCTCCTGCTGGGTTTAGGGTTTCTTTCTTGTTCTTTCTCCAGCTCCTTTAGGTGTAGGGTTAGGTTGTGTACCTGAGACCTTTCTTGTTTCTTGAGAAAGGCTTGTACCGCTATATATTTTCCTCTCAGGACTGCCTTTGTCGTGTCCCACAGATTTTGAACCGTTGTGTTTTCATTATCATTTGTTTCCATGAATTTTTTCAACTCTTCTTTAATTTCCTGGTTGACCCATTCATTCTTTAGAAGGATGCTGTTTAGTCTCCATGTATTTGGGTTCTTTCCAAATTTCCTCTTGTGATTGAGTTCTAGCTTCAGAGCATTGTGGTCTGAAAATATGCAGGGAATGATTCCAATCTTTTGATAACGGTTGAGACCTGATTTAGGACCAAGAATATGATCTATTCTGGAGAATGTTCCATGTGCACTAGAGAAGAATGTGTATTCTGTTGCTTTGGGATGGAATGTTCTGAATATATCTGTGATGTCCATCTGGTCCAGTGTGTCATTTAAGGCCTTGATTTCCTTGTTGATCTTTTGCTTGGATGATCTGTCCATTTCAGTGAGGGGAGTGTTAAAGTCCCCTACTATTATTGTATTATTGTCGATGTGTTTCTTTGATTTTGTTATTAATTGGTTTATATAGTTGGCTGCTCCCATGTTAGGGGCGTAGATATTTAAAATTGTTAGATCTTCTTGTTGGACAGTTCCTTTGAGTATGATATAGTGTCCTTCCTCATCTCTTATTATAGTCTTTGGCTTAAAATCTAATTGATCTGATATAAGGATTGCCACTCCTGCTTTTTTCTGATGTCCATTAGCATGGTAAATTCTTTTCCACCCCCTCACTTTAAATCTGGAGGTGTCTTCGGGTTTAAGATGAGTTTCTTGTAGGCAACATATAGATGGGTTTTGTTTTTTTATCCATTCTGATACCCTGTGTCTTTTGATTGGGGCATTTAGCCCATTAACATTCAGGGTAACTATTGAGAGATATGAATTTAGTGCCATTGTATTGCCTGTAAGGTGACTGTTATTGTATATTGTCTCTGTTCCTTTCTGATCTACTACTTTTAGGGTCTCTCTTTGCTTAGAGGACCCCTTTCAATATTTCCTGTAGAGCTGGTTTGGTATTTGCAAATTCTTTCAGTTTTTGTTTGTCCTGGAAGCTTTTAATCTCTCCTTCTATTTTCAATGATAGCCTAGCTGGATATAGTATTCTTGGCTGCATGTTTTTCTCGTTTAGTACTCTGAATATATCATGCCAGCTCTTTCTGGCCTGCCAGGTCTCTGTGGATAAGTCTGCTGCCAATCTAATATTTTTACCATTGTATGTTACAGACTTCTTTTCCCGGGCTGCTTTCAGGATCTTCTCTTTGTCACTAAGACTTGTAAATTTTACTATTAGGTGACGGGGTGTGGACCTATTCTTATTGATTTTGAGGGGGGTTCTCTGAACCTCCTGGATTTTGATGCTTGTTCCCTTTGCCATATTGGGGAAATTCTCTCCAATAATTCTCTCCAATATACCTTCTGCTCCCCTCTCTCTTTCTTCTTCTTCTGGAATCCCAATTATTCTAATGTTGTTTCGTCTTATGGTGTCACTTATCTCTCGAATTCTCCCCTCGTGGTCCAGTAGCTGTTTGTCCCTCTTTTGCTCAGCTTCTTTATTCTCTGTCATTTGGTCTTCTATGTCGCTAATTCTTTCTTCTGCCTCATTTATCCTAGCAGTGAGAGCCTCCATTTTTGATTGCACCTCATTAATAGCTTTTTTGATTTCAACTTAGTTAGATTTTAGTTCTTTTATTTCTCCAGAAAGGGCTTTTATATCTCCCGAGAGGGTTTCTCTAATATCTTCCATGCCTTTTTCAAGCCCGGCTAGAACCTTGAGAATCGTCATTCTGAACTCTAGATCTGACATATTACCAACGTCTGTATTGATTAGGTCCCTAGCCTTTGGTACTGCCTCTTGTTCTTTTTTTTGTGGTGAATTTTTCCGCCTTGTCATTTTGTCCAGATAAGAGTAGATGAAGGAGCAAGTAAAATACTAAAAGGGTGGCAAAAACCCCAGGAAAATATGCTTTAGCCAAATCAGAAGAGATCCCAAATCGTGAGGGGGAGAAAGGGGATAAAAAGAGGTTCAGAAAGAAGAAAAAGAAAAAAAAAAAAAGAAGAAGAAAAAAAGAAGGAAAAAGTTAAAAAAATTTAGCAGAAGAAGAAAAATAAATTGAAAAAGAAAAAAAATTAAATTAACTGCAAGGCTAAAGAATCATGGGGAGAAAGCCATGAGTTCCGTGCTTTGCTTTCTCCTCCTTTGGAATTCCGCTGCTCTCCTTGGTATTGAAACTGTCCTCCTTGGTAGGTGAACTTGATCCTGGCTGGGCTTCTTGTTGATCTTCTCGGGGAGGGGCCTGTTGTAGTGATTCTCAAGTGTCTTTGCCCCGGGCGGAGTTGCACCGCCCTTACCAGGGGCCGGTCTGAGTAATCCGATCGGGTTTGCTTTCCGGAGCTTTTGTTCCCTGAGCGCTTTCCGTAGAGTTCCGGAGGGCGGGAATGAAGATGGCGGCCTCCCAGTCTCCGGCCCGGAGGAGAGCCCGGGGCCCCACTCCTCAGTGCGCCCTCAGAGAACAGCGCCGATTTACTCCCGTCACCCTGTCTCCGGCCGCGCTCCGAGCTGACCGAGCCTGCGATCGGTTCAAGGTAACCCCGAGCTTAGAGCTTACTCCTCGGCTCTGTCTCTGTAGCCGGCTTCCCTGTTCTAATACTTGTAAGCTCTGCGACACTCAGACACCCCTGATCCTTCTGTGACCCTGCGGGACCTGAGGCCACGCTGACCCTGGGTGGGCTTCACCCCGGTTAAGCCTCTGGAGCGATGTCCCTCAGCGGAACAGACTTTTAAAAGTCCCGATTTTGTGCTCCGTTGCTCCGCCGCTTGCCGGGAGCCGGCCCCTCCCCCCCGCGGTCTATCTTCCCGTCACTTTGGATTCACTTCTCCGCCCGTCCTACCTTTCAGAAAGTGGTTGATTTTCTGTTTCTAGAGTTGCTGTTCTTCTTCTCTTCGATCTCCCGTTGGATTTGTAGGTGTTTGCAATCTTTAGATAAGCTATCTAGCTGATCTCCCGCTACCTGAAGTAGTCTCAGCCTGCTACTTCTCCGCCATCTTGACTCCTCCTCCGGGTCTTGCTTTTTTATACAGTCTGATACCCTGTGTCTTTGAGTGGAGCATTTAGCCCATTTTCATTCATCTGAGTGAAATTAGCCCATTTTCACTCAGAACAACTATTAAAGATTATTTTGGTGCCATTGTATTACCTGTAAAATTATTGTTTCTTTATTTTTTCTGTTTCCTTCTGGTCTATGTTACTTTGGGGCTCTCTCTTTGCTTACAGGATCCCCTTTAATATTTCTTCAATGATCACAAATTCTTTTAGTTTCTGTTTGTCCTATAATCTCTATCTCTCCTTCTATTGTGAATGACAGCCTTGCTGGATAAGGTATTCTTGGCTGCATATTTTCCTTATTTAGAACCCTGAAATTTTCATGCCTGTCCTTTCTGCCCTCCAGGTTTTTGTGAACAGGTCTGCTGCCACCCTTATGTTTGCACCTTTATAAGTTAAGGAACTCTTGTCCCCAGCTGCTTTCAGGGTTTTCTCTTATCTCTGAAATTTGCAAGCTTTGCGATTATATGTCAGGCTGTTGATCTATTTTTATTGTTTTTTTTATTGTGTTTGTCTGTGCCTCCTGGACTTGAGTGCCTGTTTCCTTCATCAGATTAGGGAAGTTCTCAGTTATAGTTTGCTCCAATATACCTTCATCCCCTCTTTCCTCTTTTTATGGGATTCTAATTATTCTAATATTGTTTTGCTTTATAGTATCATATATCTGTAAAATTCTCCCCTCGTAATCCAGTAGTTATTTTTCTTTCTTTTTCTAATTTTCTTCATTCTCCACCATTTTGTCTTCTACATCACTGATTTTCTCTTCTGCTTCATTTAGTCTAGCAGTTAGAGCCTCCTGTTTTGATTGCATCTCAGTAATAGCCTTTTAGAGTTCCACTTGATTAGATTGTAGTTCTTTTAATTCTGTAATAAGGAATTCTTTAGTGTGTCTATGCTTTTTTTAAGCCTAGGTCATACCTTTATAATCATTATTTAGAATTCTATCTTTGATGCCTTACTGGTATTCATATTAAGTCCTTGGCAGCTAGTACTGCTACTTGTTCTCTTTTCTGGGGTGAGTTTCTGTCTTTTCATTCTGTCCAGAGAAAAATAGATGAACAAGAGAACAAAATACAAAAATAGCAACCATGACACCAGCAAAATATACACCAAGCAAATCAGAAGAAGTCAGAAACCAAAAAGGAATAGAAGAGAGAATATAATCAAATAGGTAGACAGAACAGAGCAATACACGAGGTCCTGTGTGTATTTTGGTCTATTTGTTAGAATAAATTAGGTCCCAAAATTGTTAACAAAAGATAGATAGATATCTCCAAAAATTGAAATTGAACACAATGAAATTAATCCAAAAATGAAAAAAAAATATATAAAATTGAAAACTATAAAAGAGATAAAAAAAAGAGTTGATGAAATAAGAGCATAGTTGAAAAGGGGAAAAAAAAAATTAAACTGAAAGACAAAGGAATCATGAGGGAAAAAAAAAAACCCTGAATTCGATATACTATTTTCCCCTAGTGTTGGGGTTTTGAAGTTCTGTGTGATTGGTAAACTTGGTATTAGCTGGATGTTCCTGCTGATCTTCTGGGGAAGGGTTTGTTGCACTGATTCTGAGGTATTTCTGTAGGTGGAATTACTCCCCTCTTGCAAGGGGCCTGGGTCCAGTGGAAGTTGCTTTGAATTGCTCTTTGTGGCTTTTGTTCCCTGAAAGCTCTCTTTACCATTTTAGAGGATAGAAATGGCTGTGATCTCTTCTCCAACCCTGGAACCAAAAATTTGCACCCCTCCAACTCTACAGTGAGCCCTCACAGGAAAGCCATCAATTACTCTTGTCTCTGGTTTTTGTCTGCTCTCTGTGTTCACCTAGCTCATAACTGAGTGTTGTTATCTCAGTCATGTGACCCTGATTCGAGTCTCTACACTTTACAGACTCCTATGGCAGGCACACGTCCTGTTCCTCCCAGGGCAGAGAATGGGGTCTTGCTTTGGTTCTACCTCTTGCTGGACCTGTGCTTGGAGAGTGGTGGCCCAGTCCTGTCATGGTTTGCAGTTTATGGCAGCACCATGCTGAATGCACACTCCTGAGCTGTTTGTAGCTGGCTTCCTTGCCCTGATGCTTGGGAACTCTGATGCACTTAGGTACCTCTGTTTTTGTGTGACCCAGGGGATCCTGAGACCACAATGTCCCAGGTAGGATTCTGCCGAGCTTTGCCATCAGAGCACCTTTTAGGCAAGGACATCCCTCACAGGAACAGATTTCTAAAAGTTCTGATTTTGCACTCTGCTGCTCTGTCACTTTCTGTTAGCTGGCTTAGGGGGGATTCCTCCCCCTGGGTTTATCTTCTGATGTATCACCTCAGATTCACTTCTCCGCACCTCCTACCTTGGTTGCTTTTCTATTTGTAGTTTTGCAGCAATTCTTTTCTTAGACCAGTTGAATTTGCTAGTGTTTAGAATGATTTGATGGCTACCCAGCTGAATTCCAGGGACGGTCCGGAAGTAGAGTCCCCTATTTCTCTGCCATTTTCCTCCTCCTCCTCCTTTTTTTTTAAGTTTAAATTTATGGCATAATAAGTGAGAAGATAAATTTTACATACTGTTAAGTAGGTTAAAACAGCTTTTATACTGGGAATTCAAGTTGCCAGCAACGTGAATAATTTAGTGCATATTTTCGTATGGTAATACTTCAGTTATCTGATAAGCATTTGATAATTTTTAGCTTATCACTTGGGAAGATATAAACATAAAAGTAAATTATTCTTATAACTTTTGTAAGTTTCACAGTTAGGTCTCTATTTTGTGATCTATTCCAATTAAAGGAGGGAAGGGAGTCGCCATTCTGTATTTTAATTTTTATATACAGCAGGTGGTTTCTCTTTCTTGTATAGTATATACCATAAAAATTATGGTCTCTTAACTCAAATTGCAAAAATCCAAAATCCTACTGTCTTTATTGATTTGGACAGCATTGGAAGCCAATGCAAAGGAGATGACAGATTATGTGTTGAACAAAAAAGAATAAAGATTGAGTAAAGCTTAGCAGTCTGGCCATTTTCAGGTGAATGCTGATAGGACAACAGACAGTCTTGGGGTTGATCAGTGCATGGAGGCACTGTTGATTTAAGAGAGCAACATTATAGCCCAAAATTTTGGGAAAATTGGTTAAAAGGACTGGTTATAATTTATAGTCGCAATTATAGTCCTTCAGCCACTCAAAGATCATTGCATTCTGGTTATAATGGTGACCTTGAACCAGTAGGGGAAAATTAAATTACATTTTATATACCTTATTTATTAAGCATGAAAGTTACATAATACATTTTAGGTAGGTTTTTCCAAAAAATGAAATTGGTTAAAATTGAGGAAACTTCCTCAAGGAAATATCTGTTAATTTGTTATAACATGTTAATCATATAATTAGGTGGCAATTTGGATTATTAGAGTATGCTTTAGCTCTAAAAATATTGGACTTGTCCACCGTTCTTTTTTGCAAAACTGTTTGCATTTCAGAAATAATGTGTATGGTTTTTATGCTCTTATTTCATGTATTTTTATAAGCTTAGTGATATTTGATTTGGAAATCACTGGAGTTAAAAATATTTTCTACATCTTTTTGTGAAATAAAAACTATGACTTACGATTAAGTGACTTATTTTCAAATTCTTTGCACCATAAAATAACAATGACTTAATGCAGTAGACATTCATCATTTGTGACCACCTAACATTTTGGAGATCTTCCCTGCATTTTGCTGATTCCCTATATTACAAGTCCTGACTTCCTAATATAGATGCCAGAAAATGTGTATTCTCATTCCCATTCACAGCTAAGATAGAGCCGTATGACCAGTCATACACTTTCACACTAGTGTGGGAGCAACATGAGGTGGCAGTCTTGGGCAGGGGAATTTTATCTTTTGGCAAAGATGTAGTAGGAGCTTCAGGTTTTCTAGGTTCTTAGCATCAGAGGTGTCAAATAGTGGTGGCAGTCTAGTTTTTCCTGAAGAAGCTCTCAAAGTGTGGTTGTGATTCATATTTTCATATCTTCTCTAAGTTTGGCTTCTTGGCCCTTAATAGGGCTTTTGTAAACTTTCTACTCATCTTTAAGTAGATTACTTTTCTGCTTTAACTAGCCAGAAGTGATTCTTTTGTTGGCAGCTAAGTAGGAAGCTTGACTGTAATATGAATGGTTGGTTTTCTGAACATAATATTATTTATTACTTATTTTAGAAAGTATAAATAAATTCTTTACTTTCCTTTTTCATGCCATCAATTTGCATATATTGTATTGTTTCCTTAATTGATGGATTATTTTGGATTAAAGCATCTATATATTTTTTTACTAGATTGTAACTTCTTAAAGAATGGGGTCCATGCTTTCATCTCTTTGTGGCCTCACACATGGTAAGCATTCAGTAAACATTTATAAAACTAGTAAATTTAAGATACTTTTTTTTTAATGAAGTTAGATACTTTAAAACTTTTTTTTTTTTTTTTTGGTAAAGCTGTGTACTCATTAGTAATGTTCCTACTAAGTTATACATGACCAGAATAACCTTGGACATAGCTTCTGATATTATTTCACACAGGTAAACACTCTCTGAGCCAGTAAAGAACATCAAAAATGAGAGCTTGTCCAGGCAAAAAAAATTTTTGGACCACTTTTCTTGTTCATTTGGTGTTGTTTACCTTTTATTTTCTTTCTAATTAGCCAGTGTGGTTTCTATATGTATCCTCAGACAGTCCTTTAGCATCTACCCAACATTGAAGGCTTAATTTTTTTTTAAATATTTTTTTCTCCTTTACTGAAGTATAACTGACAAAATTGTAAGATATTTAAAGTATACAATGTGCTGATCTGATATATGTAAACACTGTGAAAAGAACACAGCATTTAACAGCAGCTATCTTGGATTGAAGGGATAATTTTTTGAACTAACAGTTTGGAAGTATGCACTACTGGATCTCACTTCAATATTGTACTTTTGGACACATTTTTAAATTGAAAATAACTTCAAAGTCTGGTAAATTTTATCTGTCCTTGTCAGCAAAATGTGGTCTGCTTCACCATTTCATAATACAGCATTAAAATAAATTTTTAATTATATTTTAAGTGTTTGACGAAGGTTTTAAAAATTAGTAGATTATAGACATTAACTCTAAAGCTCTTCAGCAAGTTCCCATTTCCTGTATACTGCACTATTAAGGATTGGGGGAGAGACTCACGTTCTTGTTCTAAGGAACTATTCTCTGGTATGTTGGCCTGTACCAAAGTGGACTTTGTTTCTTTATCTCATGCCTTCTCAGTACTCATTCTATCATTCTCTTCTGAAAGATAAAATTTATAGGGAACGGAAGGGTAAGTAGCAGCTCTCAAGTAACTTCAGGCAATCCCCACAATTGGCAATATCATACCCCAACTATGTCATAACCTTTATAGGCACTTGAGCCAGCAGAATGTGTGTATTATACCATTGACTAATTTTCTTCTTCCAAGAGTAAGCCATGTGATGCTTCACTTGGTATACCAATGGCAAACCATGTATTTCTGGTGCTTACATTAACCCAGCATATGTCTGAGGACGTTTTCCTACCCTTCTATGTCCTTAGTGTCCCTATGGATGAGTTAAATAAGTAATTTCAGAAATTACTCTATCACTAACCTGTATTGGCCAAAGATTGTCTGTCTCTGTTTTAGGTAAAAATAAGTTCATGAAAGTGTTTTGATGTCTTCCAATTTCCCCTTTGATTTTCTTTCTCAAGCACTAAGCTGTTGTTCTTTCATTTCTGCAGAAACAGAATTGATTGTGACAAGGTTGACCAAAATCCATTTTAATGCTAATGCTAAGAGTATTAAATGAACCTGCATTTTGATATGTTGATATTCCAACAGATAGAGTTTTCTGTGCCAAATTTCAAAACAAACTCTGAGTTACAGTCCATGAGAAATAATTCAAAAACCTTTTTAGTAGTTAACAGCAGAATATTAAAGAAGAAATTACACTCTTCTCAACATCTAGAGTGTAAAGAAACTTGTTTTCATGGTAAGAAACACAGTATCTATAAATTTAACACAGTATCTATAAATTTAATATTACCTGGCCTATATTCTTCAACTTTCGAAAAGTTGATTTAAGAATTTTTTTCATTTTACAAGCTTTTTAGTTTAAAAGTCAGATAGTGCCTTTAAGGCCTCTATGAAAACTGCAGCCTTACTTCAGCTCAACTTTAAGACCATGAGTCAGACATGCTTCATTAACTTTTAGGTATTTCTTCTAGTAATTGTTTCCACATTTTTAACTACATGCTTATATTGCTATTTCTTTCTTTTTTTTTTTTTTAAGATTTTATTTATTTATTTCAGAATGAGAGAGAGAGAGAGAAAGCACGAGGCCGGGGGGTGGGTCAGAGGGAGAAGCAGACTCGCTGATGAGCAGGGAACCTGATGTGGGACTCAGTCCCAGGACCCTGGGATTACGACCTGAACCAAAGGCAGATGTTTAACAGACTGAGCCACCCAGATGCCCCGTAAATTGCTATTTCTTGATATTTCAGTTTGGCATTATCTGTTGATATCCATGTAGAAGATGAAAATTCTCTTAAAATTATTTTTAAGATTTGGAAGTTACATGTTCTCTTAAAATCATTTTTACTGACCTGGAAGTTACATGTTCTATGTCTGTTCTTAATTTTAATCTTTTCTGCCTCATCATCCTTAAATATTACTGTTGAATAATAATTAAGCTCTTAGCTCTGTCTTATTTTTTTTTACACCCAAACTAGACATTATTATTGCTGTTTTTAGTAAAATAATCTTTATTTACCCACATGACTAACAGTTGATTTGTATTCTGTAATCCTTTTATCTTAGAACTTCTTTCTGTGATCTTTTTTTTCCCTGAAATACATACTTTAAAAGTATTTTCTCTAGATCTTTAAATTGGGATATTTCTATTACTGTCTCCCAAGTTCACTGATCTTTTCTTCTGCCATGCCTAATTTGCCATTAGTATCATTGAGTATATTTTCATCTCAGACATAGTAGTTTTCATCTCTCAACGTTTGATTGTCTATTTTATATAGACACCAACGTTTGGTGTCTATTTTATATCTTATATGTCTCTACATAATTTGTTGACTACATGGATTATGGTTTCAATAACTACTCTAATTGTCTTCTTTTTTAATTCTAACATGTGTTTCATTTCTGGGCCAGTTTTAATGGATCAGTTTTTCTCCTCATATGGATCATGTGTTTCTGCTAGTTTTGATTTAGATGCCAAACATTGTTTTATCTTGGAGGGTGCCAGATATTTTTATTCCTATATTTTATTCCTATAAATCTTCTTGAGCTTTTTTCTAGAATGCAGTTAAATTTCTATGAAACAGATTTTGAATCTTTTAGGATTTGTTATCTGGGTCCAGAGGAATGCTCAGTTTAGGGCTAATTATTCTCTACTATCAAGCACTCTATTAGATGTTCCAAGAATTGTGAGTTCTTTGATGATGGCTGGTGGAAATAGCTATTGGTTTCTAATCTTTTGGTTATTTTCCCCCTACCCAGCTTATTTCCTTACATGCATGTATTAATTAGTACTATTTAAGGGGGACCCTCTGTACATCTTTGTTGTTCTCATTGTATTCAGTTCTCTCTCCTCTTTGGTATTATGCCCTGCAGACTTTAGCTGCCTTGATAGACAGACTCTAGCTGCCTTGAATTCTTGGCTCCTCAACTCCTGGAGTTTGCTGAGCTTTCCCTGGGTTTTCCCTCCCTGCATCATGGCTTGGAAACCTCTGCAGGCAATAAACTGCCACAGTTGTTGGGCTCACCTTGTCTGTTTCCCATTCTTAGAGATCATTGTCCTTTTGCTTGATGCTTAGGTTCTTGAAAACTGTTCTTTTATCTGTTTTGTCAGGATTTTTTTGGTTTGTTGAGGTGGAAGAGTAAATCTGATTCCTTATTATTTCATCTTGGGTGAAAGCAGAAGACACTTCAGAAGTTTTTACTTTAGTTGGAATCAGTTTTGCTTTTTTCATCCAATTGTAAAGGATGTTAATTTATCCTCATGAATGAATGATACTGCTTCTGGTTTACCTTGTTGCTCTTCAAAAATTGTTCAACCCTTTTGTCATTTCTGTATATGTAATCTTTTTTTTTTCTCTGCTTGTAGGATTTTCTTTTTGTTTTTGTTTTAGTATTTTATTGTTTTATTATCATGTAACCAAGTGTGGCTTTCCTAATTTCTTTTCTTGGGCTTTTTGAATTGAGGATTTGTGTCCTTCATTAATTTGTGTCCTTCACTAATTCTGGGAAATACACAGCCATTATGTCTTCAAATATTGCCATCATCACCATCCTCCTATCACTCTTCTGTATTCTTATTTTCTAAAGCTCCAGTTGGTTGTTAGATTGTAATCTGTCTTCCATTAGTCTTTACACTCTTTTCCATACATTTTATACTTTGGTTTTTTTGAACTGAATTCTTTGAAATTTCCTCAGCTCTGCCTTTTCCTATGTACAGTCAATTATTTAAGCTCTTCATTGAGTATTTTATTTTTGTGTTTATACGTTTTTATTTCTGGAAGTTCCTTTTGTTTCATTTTCAAATTTGCCTAGACAAAATCTGAATCTAAAAGATGGTTCTTTGAAATTCTCTGATAATTTCTTGTTGCTGATTATCTTAATTCCCACTTTTACTTCTTTTAACCTGTCACTTATGTTTTGTTTCTAATATTTCATTCACTGAAGTTTTTTTTGTAAAATTTTGTTTATTTGTGTGTGTGTGTGTGTGTGTGTGCGCGCGCGCATGTGTGTATGAGAGAGAGAGAGAGAGAGCGAGAGCGAGCGTACAAGCAGGGGGAATGGCAGGCAGAAGGAGAAGCAGGCTCCCTACTGAGCAAGGTGTCAGATGCTGGACTCAATCCCAGGACCCTGGGATCATGACCCAAGCTGAAGGCAGATGCTCAACTGACTGAGCCATCCAGGAGTCCCTCATTTTTTTTTTTTTTTTTTTAAGATCTTATTTGTTTATTTATTTGTCAGAGAGACAGAGCACGCACAAGCAGGCAGAGGAAGAGAAAGAAGCAGGCCCCCTGCCGAGCGAGGAGCCTGATGCGGGACTCGATCCCAGGACTCTGGGATCATGACCTGAGCTGAAGGCAGTGGCTTAACCAACTGAGCCACCCAGGCATCCCAAAGTTTTTATATATTTTTTTAAAATAGGCTCCATGCCCAGTGTGGAGCCCAAGGTGAGACTTGAACTCATGATCCTGAGATCAGGACCTGAGCTGAATTGAAGAGTCAGATACTTAACTGACTGTGCCACCTGAGTGCCCTCATTCACTGAAATTTTTGAGGTGAATTTTTTTTTAAGACTTTATTTATTTATTTGTCAGAGAGAGAGCGTTAAGCAGGGGGATTGGCAGGCAGAGGGAGAAGCAAGCTCCCTGATGAGCAGAGAGTCTGATGCATGACTTGATCCCAGGACCCTGACATCATGACCTGAGCCAAAAGAGACACTTAACTGAGCTACCAAGGCATCCCTTGAGGTAAATTCTTGAAGTGAAGGCTTTAGGATCCAAATATTTCTATGTATGGAAGATTTTAAATTATGCTTCTTTAAGAGAGAAATATTCTTCTGTCAGTTTTGTTAATTTGTGTTTTTCAAAAACACTTGGCTATTTCATTTAAATTATCTCTTGGCCAAAGACCCAACTTTTGAATTTGATGATTTTTCTCTTGTATATTTGTTTTCTGTCTCATTGGTCTGTGTATTTCCTTCTTTCAACTTAGGGGGTTTGATTGCTGTCCTTTTTTTCCCCCCAATGAATATTTGATTTTCAACTTTCCTTAATGTACATTCCTGTGTGTGTGTGTGTGTGTGTGTGTGTGCAAGAATGTTCATAGTGACATTATTTGAAATAGCCAGAAACTGAAAACAAGACAGATGTTCATTAGCAGATGAATGGATAACATTGTAGTATGTTCATAAAAAGAAATACTACTCAGCAATCAAAAGGAGCACACCCCTGTTATATGGAACATGATATCTTGTATTTCATCTAAATGGGATAGTACAGTGTATACTCTGGTTTCTTTTGCTCAACATAATGATTTTGAGATCTCTCCAGAGATTGCTAAAGTTATTTTGCAGCAGTTCACAACACAACGGCCAACTGTGTACATCTCTTTCCAGATGCATTACTGAATGCATTACTGCATTCAGTAATGTCACACTGGTAGCTTTACTGAATGCATTACTGCATTCAGTAATTTCACACTGTAGCTTGAAATTGCCTGTGGTGGTAGTGCTTATACCATGGAAATTGACATATGCTCCACAAAGCTGGTTTTTTTAAGAGAATCAATAAAATTAATATTTTACTTCAGTTTTTCAAATTAAAAAAGATGCAGAAATCCTAAATCGTTCTACCAGCTTATCCTTAGATGTTTGCACATTCATCACTAAAAATACAATACCTCAGAATCGAAGCAGTACCTTATACCTACTGGGCTTATAGTCCATACAAACCCTCAGTTTAGCCAATCTGCCCAGTCAGGATGAGTGGCTGATTTGACACTGCCTTTCCCTAAAGACACAAATGCTTCAGACACTAGTTCCTAGTTGTGAGAGCCGGTCCCTTTAGAAGCGGCATTAGTATTATGCTATTGGGACTCCTAGTGGAAATTTTTTGGTGATAGGAGAAATCAACTTCCACCCACACTCATCCCCTACTGCTTTGCCTTATCTGCTTTCTCTATGATAGTTAATTTTTTTCAATTTTATTTTATTTCAATTCAGTTAATTAACATATAGTGTATTATCAGTTTCTGAGGTAGAGTTTAGTCATTCATCAATTGCATGTAACACACAGTGCTCATTACATTACATGCCCTCCTTAATGCGTATCACCCAGTTACCCCATCCCCCAATCCACCTCCCCTCTGTCAACCCTCAGTTTGTTTCCTGTGGTTAAAAGTCTCTTATGATTTGTCTCTCTCTCTAATTCTGTCTTATTTAATTTTTCCCTCCTTTTCCTTGTGATCCTGTTTTTTTCTTAAATTGCACGTATGAGCAAAATCCTATAATTATTCTCTGATTGGCTTATTGTGCATAGTTTAATACCCTCTAATTGCATCCATATCATTGCAAATGGTAAGATTTCATTTTTTTTGAAGGCTGAGTAATACTTCACTGTATAAATATACACCACATCTTTATCCATTCATCCAACGATGGACATCTGGGATCTTCCATACTTTGGCTATTATGGATAATGCTGCTGTAAACATTGGGGTACAGGTACCCTTCAGATCATTATGTTTGTATCCTTTGAGTAAATACCTAGTAGAGCAGTTGCTGGGTCATAGGGTACGTCTGTAACTTTTTGAGGAAACTCCATATTGTTTTCCAGGGTGACTCTACCAACTTGCATTCCCATCAGCAGTGTAAGAGGGTTCCCCTTTCTCTACATCCTCACCAACATTTCTTGTTTCCTGACTTATTAATTTCAGCCATTCTACCTGGTATGAGGTGACATCTCTTTGTGGTTTTGATTTGTATTTCCCTGATGACAAGTGATGTAGAGCATTTTTTCATGTGTCTGTTGGCCATTTGGATGTCTTCTTTGCAAAATGTCTGTTCATGTCTTCTGCCCATTTCTTGACTGGATCATTTGTTTTCTGGGTTTTGAGTTTGATAAATTCTTTATAGATTTTGGATTCTAGCCCTTTATTGATAAGACATCTGCAAAGGTTTTCTCCCATTCTGTTATCTTGGTTTTGTTGACTATTTCCTTTGCTCTTCAAAAGCTGTTTATATTGATGAAGTCCCAGTAGTTTGTTTTTACCTTTGTTTCCCTTGCCATTGGAAACATGTCTAGCAAGAAGTTCCTGTGGCCAAGGTCAAAGAGGTTGCTGCCTGTGTTCTCCTCTAGGATTTTCATGGATTCCTGTTTCACATTTCTGTCTTTCAAACATTTTTGAGTTTATTTTTGTGTATAGTGTAAGAAAATGGTTGCTTCATTTTTCTGCATGTGGATGTCCAGTTTTCCCAACACCATTTGTTGAAGACACTGTCTTTTTTCCATTGGATATTCTTTCCTGCTTTATCAAAGATTAGTTGACCATAAAGTTGAGAGGGTCCATTTCTGGGTTCTCTCTTGTGTTCCTTTGATCTTTGCATCTGTTTTCATGCCAGTACAGCTTCGTAATAGAGCTTGAAGTCTGGAATTGTGATGCCACTAGCTGTTGTTTTCTTTTTCAACATTCCTTTGACTAGCCAGAGACTTTTCTTGTTCCACACAAATTTTAGGATTATTTGTTCCAGTTCTGTGAAAGAAATTGTTGATTTTGATAGGGATTGCATTGAATGTATGGATTGCTCTAGGTAGCATAAACCTTTTAACAATATTTGTTTTTCTAGTACATGAACATGGAATGTTTTTTCCATTTCTTTGTGTCTTTCTCAGTTTTTTCACAGGTGTTCTATAGTTTTCAGAGTGCACATCCTTTACCTCCTTGGTTAGACTTATTCCCAGGTATCTTATGGTTTTTAGTGCAATTGTAAATGGGATCAATTCCCTAATTTCTCTTTCTTCAGTCTCATTGTTAGTATATAAAAATGCAAGTGATTTGTGTGTTGATTTTATATCCTGTCATGTTCCTGAATTGCTGTATAACTTGGAGTCTTTGGATTTGCCACATAAAGTATCATGTCATCTGAGAAGAGTGAGAGTTTGACATCTTTGCTGATTTGGATGCCTTTTATTTCTTTTCATTGTCTGATTGCTGTGTCTAGGACTTCTAGTACTGTGTTGACCAACAGTGGTAATAGTGGACATCCTTGTCGTGTTCCTGACCTTAGGGGAAAAGCTCTCAGCTTTTGTCTGTTGAGGATAATCCTTGCTGTGGTCTTTTTGTATATGACTTTTATGGTATTGGGGTAAGGTCCCTCTATTCCTACACTGCAGAGAGTTTTAATCAAGAAAGGGTGCTCTATTTTGTCAAATGCTTTTTCTGCATCAATTGAGAGGATCCCGTAGTTCTTTTCTTTTAATGGTGTCTTGTTTCACATTGTTTGATATGCAGATGTTGAGCCTCCCTTGCCGCCCAGGAATAAATCCCACTTGGTCTTGGTGAATAATCCTCTTAATGTACTGTTGGTTCCTATTGGCTAGTATTTTGGTGAGAATTTTGGCATCCATGTTCAGCAGGGATATTGGTCTCTAATTCTCCTTTTTTGGTGGGGTCTTTGTCTGGTTTTGGGATCAAGGTATGCTGTCCTCATAGAACGAGTTTGGAAGTTTTCCTTCCATTTCTATTTTTTGGAACAGCTCCAGAAGAATACATATTAGTTCTTCTTTAAATGTTTGGTAGAATTCACCTGGGAAGCCATCCAGTCCTGGAATCTTATTTCTTGGGAGGTGTTTGATTACTGCTTCAATTTCCTTACTGGTTATTGGTCTGTTCAGATTGTATGTTTCTTCCTGTTTCAGTTTTGGTATGACCATTACTATCAGTTTTGGTAGTTTGTAAGTTTTCAGGAATGCATCCATTTCTTCCAGATTGCCTAATTGGTTGGCACATAGTTGTTCATACTATGATCTTATAATTGTTTGTATTTCTTCATTGTTGCATGTGATCTCTCTTTTTAATTTTTTATTTAAACTCAATTAGCAGACATAGAGTTCATCATTAGTTTCAGATGTACTGTTCAACAATCGTTTGAGTTGCCTATAACACCCAGTGCTCATCACATCACATCTCCTCTTTAATTTATGATTTTATTTGGGTCCTTTCTCTTTTGTTTTTGATAAGTCTGGGTAGGGGTTTGTCAGTCTTATTAATTCTCTTCTCCTGCTGGAAGAGGCTTTATTTGCTCTTTGTTCTCCAGGTCCTTTAAGTGTAAGGTTAGGTTATGTATTTGAGACTTGTTTCTTGAGAAAGGCTTACATTGCTATATACTTCCCTCTTAGGACTGCCTTCCCTGAATCCCAGTGGTTCTGAACAGTTGTGTTTTCATTTCATTGCTTCCATGAATTTTTTAAATTCTTTAATTTCCTGCTTGACCTGTTCATTCTTTATCTGGATGCTCTTTAACACCCATGTATTTGTGTTCCTTCCTAATTTCCTCTTGTCATTGAGTTCAGGTTTCAAAGCACTGTCGTCTGAAAATATGCAGGGAATAATTCCAGTCTTTTGGTACAAGTTGAGACCTGATTTATGACTCAGGATATAGACCCACTATGTGATCTCTTCTGGAGCATGTTCCATGTGCACTCAAGAGGAAAGTGTATTCTGTTCCTTTATGATGGAATGCTCTGAATATATGTGTGAAGTCCATCTGTACCAGTGTATCATTCAAAGCCCTTGTTTCCTTGTTGACCTTCTACTTAGGTGACCTGTCCATTGAAGTGAGTGGTGTTAACATTCCCTACTATTATTGTATTATTACCAATGTGTTTCTTTATTTTTGTTATTAATTGGTTTATAAAATTGGCTGCTCCCAAGTTAGGGGCATAAATATTTACAATTCTTAGATCTTCTTGTTGGATAATTTCTATAATTATGATATAGTGTCCCTCTTCGTCTTTTATTACAGTCTTTGGTTTAAAATCTATTTTTGTCTAATATAAAGATTGCTATTCCAGCTTTTTTTAATGTCCCTTAGCATGATAAATGATTCTCCACCTCAATCTGGAGATGTCTTTGGGTATAAAATTAGAGTCTTTTGCAGACACCATCTTGTTGGGTCTTGCTTTTTTATCTAATCTGATACCCTGTGTCCTGATTGAAGCATTTAGCCTGTTTACATTTAGAGTAATTTTTGAAAGATACGGTTTTAGTGCCATTGTATTACTGTAAAATCACTGTTTCTTTATATTTTTTTTGTTTCCTTCTGGTCTGTGTTACTTTTGGGCTCTCTCTTTGCTTTTAGGTTCCCCTTTAATATTTCTTGTAGGGCTGATTTAGTGATCACAAATTCTTTTAGTTTCTTTTTGTCCTGGAAGCGTCTTATCTCTTCTTTTATGCTGAATGACAGCCTTGTTGGATAAAGTATTGTTAGGGGCATATTTTCCTCATTTAGAACCCTAAATATATCAGGCCCGTCCATTCTGCCCTGTTAGGTGTCTGTGGATAGATAGGTCTGCTACCAGCTGTATGTTTCTAATCTTAAAGGTTTTGGCCTCTTGTCATGAACCGATTTCAGGATTTTCTCTGTATCTCTGAAATTTGCAAGCCTCACGATTATATGCTGAGATGTTGACTTATTTTTATTGATCTCTGTGCCTCCTGGACTTGAATGCGTTTCCTTCCCCAGATTAGGAACTTCTCAGCCATAATTTGTTTATATAAATCTTCTCTCTTACCTCTTCTTGGAACCCCACTTATTCAGTATTGTTTTGCTTAATGGTATCTCGAATTCTCCCCCTCGTGATCCAGTAGTTGTTTATCTTTTTCTCAGCTTCCTCATTCTGCATCATTTTGTTTTCTGTATCACTGACTCTCTCTTCTGTCTCATTCATTCTAGCAGTTAGAGCCTCCCTTTTTTATTGCATTTCAGTAATAGTCTTTTTGATTTTGACCTGATTCTATTTTAGTTCTTTTATTTCTCCAGTAAGGGATTCTCTAGTGTCTTCTATGTTTTCTTAAGTCTAGCTAGTATCTTTATAATTGTTGTTTTGAATTCTATTTCTGTAATCTTATAACCATTTTGATTAAATCCCTGGCAGTGAGTACTGCCTGCTTTGGGGTGCAAGTTCTTCTGTCTTGTCATTATGTAAAGAAAAGAATAGGTGCAAGAGAGGGAAAATAAAAAATAACAACAACAACACCAGAAAAATACATACTACATAAATCAGAAGAGAACAGCAACTAAAAAGAAAAGAAAGAAAAGAAAATGAGAATAAAATCAAACAAGAAGTTGAACAAAATAGAATAATAAACTAGATACTGGTTATATTTTGGTCTGTTTGTTAGAAGAAACTGGACCCCAAAATAAGAAAGAAAGAAAAATATACACACACAAAAATGAAATTTAATATTTTGAGAGGAAGCCAAAAGTGGGAAAAAAATGTATGAACTATAAGTATAAATAGGAAAATAAAAGGTTAAAAAATAATTGATACAGTAAGCAAATAGCTGATAAGGAAAATAAAACACAAACTAAAGGACTAAAGAATAATAAGAAAAAACACAAATGCTATGTAGTTCTTTTCCTTTGAGCTGGAGTTTTACAGTTCTGTATGATTGAGAAACTTGGTGTTAGTGGGTAGTTCTGTTGGCCTTGTGGAGGAGGGGCCTACTGTGCTGATTTTCAGTTGTCTTTGCCCAGGCGGAATTGCACTGCCATTGCCAGGTGGCCAGGTTCAGTATATGCAGCTCCAGAGATGGTGTGGAGGATGAAATTGGTGGTGCACTGATATCTTGCCTGGGAGTTAAAGGTTCATGCCCCCCAACTCTACAGTGAGCCCTCATAGATAAGTAGTCAGTCACTCTTGTCTCCCTGATTTCTCTCCAGCTCTGTTTTCATCCAGCCTATAACTGTACGGTTTTATCTCAGGCATGGGACCTTCTTTTGAGTCTCCAAACTTTACAGACTCTTCTGGCCCTCACCCTTGCCACTTCTCCTGAGGGAAAGAGTGGAGTCTTGCAGGGGTTCTGCCTCTTGCTGCACCCTTGCTTGAAGAATGGTTGCCCATCTGTGCCGTGGTTCATGGTTTATGGCAATATCAAACAGAAAGTTGGCACCTGGGCTTACTGCTTGCAACTGTTTTCTCCGCTCTAATACCTGAGAACTCTGACATCCTCAGGCACCCCCATTCTTTCTGTGATCCTGAGGATCCTGAGACCATGCTGTCCTACCTGGGATTCCACTCTGCTTTGCCTCATGAGCACCTTTCAGGCAAACTTCTAAAAATTCTGATTTTATGCTCTACTGCTTATAACACTTTCCAGTACCTGGCTTACAGAGGTTCCCTCCCCCTGCAGTTTATTTTCTGAATAGCTCCTTGGATTCACATCTCTGTACTTCCTACCTTTCAAAAAGTGGTTGCTATTTGTAGAATTGCAGCATTTCTTTTCTCAGATCTCTGATTGATTTTGCAGGTGTTCAGAATGATTTCATAACTATCTAGCTAATTTCCTGGGACCAGATGAAACTAAGTTCCCCTAGTCCGCTATCTTACCTCTCTCCTAAATGTACATTCTTTAAAAAAAAAACAAAACTCACTGATTTATTGCTAACTTACAGTGGTATATTAGTTTCAGGTATATGACATAATGATTTGATAATTCTGTACATTACTCAGTATTTATCATGATAAATCTAGTCACAATTTGTCACCATGTAATGTTTTTACAGTATTATTGACTATTCTGCACTGTACTTTTCATCTTTGACTTATTTATTTTATGACTGGAAGATTTACCTCTTAATTCCTTTCAGCTCTTTTTCATCTTTCCACTCCATCTCCTTTCAAACACCAATTAATTGTCTTTATTTATGAGTTCTCTTTCTGTTTTTGTGTGTTTTTCTGTTTGTGGGGTTTTGTTTTTGTTTTTGTTTTGATTCCATATGTAAGTGAAATCATATGATATTTGTCTTTCTCTGTCAGACTTATTTCACTCAGGTCATAACCTCTAGATCTACCATATTGTTGCAAATGACAGGATCTCATTCTTTTTTATGACTTAGTAATATTCCTTTATACACCCCCCCCCCATTTCCTATCCATCTGTTAGTGTCTACTTCGGTTCCTTTTATATGTTGGCTATTGTAAATAATGCTACAACAAAAATAGTGTGCACATATCTTTTCAAATTAGTGTTTTCAAATTCTTTGGATAAATACCCAGTAGTGGAATTATTGAATCATGATACATTTCTATTTTAATTTTCTGAGGAGCCTCCATACTGTTTTCCACAGTGGTTGTAGCAGTTTATATTCCCACCGACACTATTTATTCAAAAAACTATCTTTTTCTCATTGTATGTTCTTGCCTCCTTCGTTGTTGATTAATTGACTGTATAAGTGTAGGTTTATTTCTGGGCCTCTTGTTCGATTGATCTGCGTTTCTGTTTTTGTGCCAGTGTCATATTGTGTTGATTAGTATAGCATGAAATTATGAGAAATGATTCCTCCAACTTTGTTCCTTCTCCAAGAGTACTTGCTTATTTGGGTCCTTTTGTGGTTCCATACAAATTTTAGAATTACTTGCTTTAGTTCTGTGAAAAATACTATTTGTATTTTTTTGATAAGGCTTGCATTAAATCTATAGATTACTTTGAGTAGTGTGGACATTTTAACAATATTAATTATTGCAATCCGTGAGCATCATGTATCTTTATATTTAAGTGTTGTCTCAGTTTCTTTTATCACAATTTCTTATACTTTTTAGAGTATGGGTCTTTCACTTCCTTGGTTAAATTTAATTCTAGGTTTTTTTTGGTACAGTTGTAAATGGGATATTTTTAAAAATTTCTGTTTTTGCTGTTTTATTATTAGTGTATAGAAATGTAACAGGTGTCTGTATGTTAATTTTGTATCTTAAACTTGGCTGAATTCACTTATTCTAATAGTTTTGTTGTAGAGTCTTTAGGATTTTCTATATATATTATTATATCATGTGCAAGTAGTAAAAGTTTTACTTTTTCCTTTCCAATTTGGATGCCTTTTAGTTTTTTCTCTTGTTTGATTGCTGTGGCAATCAAAATCAAATCAAATAAAAGTGGTGAAAGTCAACATTCTTGCCTTGTTGCTGATCTTAAAGGGAAAGCTTTCCATTTTTTCACCATTAATTATGCTGTTAGATGTGAGGGATTTTGTTTTGCTTTTTTTAAAATGGTCTTTATTATGTTGAGTATTTTCCCTCTAAACCCCCTTCATTGAGAGGTTTTTTTTACTCAAGAATAGATGTTATATTTTGTCCAATTGTTTTTTGTGCATCTATCATGAGGATTATATAGTTTTTATCCTTCTTGTTAATATGATGTATATCACATTGATTGATTTGCAAATATTAAACCATCCTTGTATCCCTGAAATAAATCCCACTTGTTTGTGCTGAATGATCCTTTTTATTTTTTATTGATGAATTTGGCTTCCTAATATTTTGTTGACATTTTCCCATCTGTATTCATCAGGGATATTGGCCTATAGTTTTCTGTCTTTATAGTGTTTTTGGTTTTGGTATCAGGGTAATGTCTTCATAGAATGAATTTTTAAGTTTTCGTTTCTTTTCTGTTTTGGGGGATAGTTTGAAAAGAATGGGTATTAACACTTCTTTAAATGTTTGGTAGAGAATGTGGAGAAAGGGGAACTCTTACAGTGTTGATGGGAATGCAAGCTGGCACAGCCATTCAGGAAAACAGAATGGAGGTTCCTCAGAACGTTAAAAATGGGAGTTACCCTGCAACCCAGGAGTTGCACTACTAGGTATTTTTTACCCCAAAGATACAGATGTAGTGAAAAGAAGGAGCACCTGCACCCCAATGTTCATAGCAGCAATGTCCCCAGTAGGAAACCATGGAAGGAGCTCAGATGTCCTTTACCAGTTGAGTGGATAAAGAAGATATGGTTCATATATACAATGGAAAATACTCAGCCATCAGAAAGGATAAATACCTACCATTTGCATCGACATGGATGGAATTGGAGGGGATTATATTAAGTGAAATAAGTCAAACAGAAAGACAGTTATGGTTTCACTCGTATGTGGAACATAAGGAGTAGCATGGAGGGCCATAGGGGAAGGGCAGGAAAACTAAATGGAAAGAAATCAGAGAGGGAGACAAACCATGAGAAACTGTACTCCAGGAAACAAGCTGAGGGCTGCAGAGGGGATGAAGGGGGAGAGATGGGGTAATAGGGTGGTGGGTATTAAGTAGGGCATGTGTTGTGATGAGCACTGAGTATTATACACAACTAATGAATTATTGAATACTACATCAAAAATTAATGATGTACTATATATTGGCTAATTGAACATAATAATTAAAAAATTTAAAAATTTTAAAAAATAGAATGCCTCTTTTGATGCCTTCAAAAAAAATGTTTGGTTTTTTTTTTTTGGTTTCAAAAAAAATGTTTGGTTCATTTGTGAATCCATTGGGTCTTGGACTTTTGTTTCTTGGGAGTTTTTTTTTTTTTTTAAAGATTTTATTTATTTATTTGACAGAGAGAGATCACAAGTAGACAGAGAGGCAGGCAGAGAGAGAGGAAGGGAAGCAGGCTCCCTGCTGAGCAGAGAGCCTGATGCGGGACTCGATCCCAGGACCCCGAGATCATGACCTGAGCCGAAGGCAGCGACTTAACCCACTGAGCCACCCAGGCGCCCTCTTGGGAGTTTTTTTTATTACAGATTCAGTTTCATTACTTGTAATGAGTCTGTGCAGATTTTCTGTTTCTTCCTGATTCACTTTTGGAAGATTGTTTTTAGGAATTCATCTATTTCTTTTAGGTTGTCCAGTTTGTCGACATATAATTTTTCATAGTATTCTCATACAATTCTTTGAGCTTCTGTCCTGTCAGTTGTTATTTTTTTCTCTATCATTTCTGATTTTACTTGAGTCTGCTTTTTTTCTTGATAAATCTGGCTAAAGGTTTACCAATATTGTTTATCTTTTAAAGAATTAGCTCCTCATTTCATTGATCTTTTCTATTCTTTAGTTTCCATTTCATTTATTTCCAGTCTAATCTTTCTTTCCTTCCTTCTAATTTTGGTCTTTGTCTTTTTCTAATTCCTTTAGGTATAAGCTTGGATTGTTTATTTGAGATTTTTCTTTTTTCTTGAGGTAGGTCTGTATTGTGTTAAACTTACCCCCTAGGTATGGGTTTTTCTTCATCCCAAAGATTTGGGACCATTGTATTTCCATTTCCATTTGCCTCCATGTATTTTTTTTATTTCTTTGATTTCTTCACAGACCCACTAGTTGTTTAGGAGTATTTATTTAGTCTTAGGTGATTGTGTTTTTTCCATTCTTTTCCCCTTATAATTGATTTCTAGTTTTGTATCATTATGTTGGAAGAGATGTCTGATATGATTTCAGTCTTCTTAAATTTATTGAGACTTGTTTTGTGGGCTAACATTTGATCTGTCCTGGAGAATGTTCCATGTGCACTTGAAATGAATTCATTCTATTTTGGAATGGAATGGTCTGTGTATATCTGTTAGGTTCATCTGATCTAATGCATCTTTCAAAACCATTGGTTTTTTGTTGACTAGTCTGGATGATCTATCCATTGATGTAAGTGGAGTGTTAAATCCCCCCACTATTATTGTATTACTCTCAATTTCTCTCTTTATGTCTGTTAATATTTCTTTTATGTGTTTAGGTGTTCTTCTGTTGAGTGCCTAGTTATTAATTTAACAGTTGTTATATCCTATTGTTGGATTGATATCTTTAATATTATGTAATACCTTTCTGTCTCTTGCTACGGTGTTTGTCTTAAAGTGTGATTTCTCTGATATAAGTATTGCTACTTTTTCTTCCATTCACATGGAATATCTTTTTCATCCTTTTGCTTTGAGTTTGTATGTACACTTAGGTCTGTACAAAATCCCTTGTAGACAGTCATGTAGACAGGTCTTGGTTTTTTACCTGTTTAGTTATCCTGTGTTTTTTGATTAGAGCTTTTAGTCTATATACATTTAATGTAACTGTTGATGTGTTATTTACTTATTGCCATTTTGTTAATTATTATCTGGTTGTTTTTGAGTTCTTCTCTGTTGCATTTTTATTCTCATCTTCTCTTCCCTTATGGTTTCAATGGCTTTCTTTAGTGTTGTGCTTGAATTCCTTTCTTTTTATTTTCTTGTTTGTCTATTACAGGTTTTGTTTTTTGGTTGCCATTGGGCTCATATATAACATCCTATGTATATAGCAATCTGTATTAAGTTCATGGTCATTTAAATTCAAGCACATTCTAAGAGTACTACATTTTTATTCTTCCCTCCATATTTTATCTATATGATGTCATATTGGATCATCATTCTTGGTTGTGGGTTTTTCCCTTTCAACATTTTGAATATATCTTACTACTTTCTTCTGACCTGCAAAGTTTCTGCTGGAATAGCCTTATGAGGTTTCCCTTGTGTGTAACTGTTTTTTCTTCTGCTGTTTTAAGACTCTCTATCATTAATTTTTGCCATTTTAATTATTATGTATTTTAGTGTGGACCTCTTTAGGTTCATCTTGTTTGGGCTCTTTGATTCCTGGACCTAGATGTCTGTTTTCTTTCCCAGATTAGGGAAGTTTTCAGCTATTATTTCTTCAAAAAGTTTTCTGCCCCCTTTTTTCTCTCTTTTCCTTCTGGGATCCCTGTAATATGAATTTGATGATGTCAAAGAAATCCCCTAATCTGCTCTTTTTTGTTGTTGTTGTTGTTGATTTTTTATTTTTCTGTGTAGTTTGATTGCATTCTATCATCCTATCTTCCAGGTTTCTGATCTCTTCTGCATCCTCCAACTTGCTGTTGATTCCTTCTAGTGTATTTTTCATTTCACTTATTGTAGTGTTCATCTCTGACTAGTTCTTCTTTATATTTTCTGTCTCATTGTTGAATTTCTCATTGAGTTCATCCACTTTTTTCTCAAGTCTGGTGAGTATCTTTATGATTATTACTTTGAACTTTTAGGCATTTTGCTTATATCTGTTCTGTTTTGCTGTCTTTCTGTGATTTTTGTCTTATTCTTTCATTTGGTACATATTATTCTGTGTCCTTATTTGGTTTAACTCTCTGTATTTGTGGCTATGTACTAAGTAGCTCAGCTGCACTTCCTGGTCTTGTAAGAAGTAGCTTCCTCTAGTGGCGCCTGGCTGGCTCAGTCAGAAGAGCATGCAACTTTTGATCTTGGGGTTGTGACTTGGAGCCCCATGTTGGGTGTAGTGATTACTTAATTAAATAAATAAACAAACAGAAAAAAAAGAAGTAGCCTCCTTAGAGGTCCTGAGGTACCCTGTAACACAACCCCCCCCAGTTACCAAAATTAGATGCTTCAGGGGTGTTCTTGTGTGGGGTGTATGCACCCTCCAGTTGTGGCTGAGCCATGATTGCTGTGAATGCAGTGGTGCCTCAACCTAGCTGGCTACAGTGAACCTCTGCCCACCTACAGGCATATTGAAAGTCAGGGCTTGCTCATTGTACAGCCAGCTAAGAGGCTTGGCTGTAGAAACTATGGATGTACTATCATGTGGGGTTCTCCCTTCCACACATCCCTCACCCTCATCCAGGGAGTCAGTTTTGAGTGTTGTCTGTCCCAGCTGGGACTGCCTGATGTTATGGCAGGGCAGGAGCTGTTTTGGAGGTTTACCTTCTCATGTAGGCAGGTTAGGTGGAGTGGGTCTACAGGGTAATGACAGGCAAGGCTCATGGTGCTAGTAGGATTAAAGAAGAGTGGTAGCACTGCCTCTCTAACTGCATCTGACTATCTGCACTGCGCTCACAGCAATCATGGCTTAGCTGCCACTGGACGGTGCATGCACCGCACACAGGGGACCCCCCCCCAGAGCGCCTAGTTCTGGTTACGGGGTGGGGGGATTGTGTTACAGGGCACCTAGGACCTCTTTTATTACCTGGGAGAGGGTAAGAAAAATGGTGCTTGCTAACATGGAGAAATCTGCGTATCTTTGCCCTTCTAGCAAATGTTCTAAGATTAGTAAATAAATCTTCCCAGGCACTTTTCAAAATGTTACTTCTGTGCTATGTCATGGGCCAGGCTATTTAGCATGCTGGCTCTTTAGGGGCACAGACATGGTTTCCTATCATCATCTTGCTCTCCTGGAGTTATAAACCCTATTGATTTTTAGAGCTCTTGGAGTTAAGCCCCACTGATTTTCAAAGCCAGATATTATGGAGACTTTCTTCTCCATGTGGGTCGCCGGGCTAGGGTGTAGTGACTGATCCCCTAACTCATCTGTGCTTGTGATGTCCCTCCCATTTGTGGTTAGTTTTGCCAGGCCTTTGGTTCCTGATTGCATATCTGCCCCCCCTACCCTTTTCAATAGGTGGCCTTCTCTCTGACTACCTATAGAAGATCTGTTCAGCCAGTCTTCATGTTATTTTTCAGTTAGTTGCTTGAATTAGTTAGACAGAATTGTTGCCTTGGTATCCATGGGATGAGGGGAGCTCAGGATCCTCTGCTCTACCATCTTAAATATACATTCTTCATTTGTGAATTTCCCTCAAAATACTGCTTTGGCTGCATCCCACCATTTTTTATTATTGTATTATTTTTTCTTCCGTGTTTCCATCTCTGCTAATCTGAATGCTATGGAGTCTGTTATTTTAGTAGTTACTATAGAAATTTCCTCATTCATTGTTTACTTACCAAAACCTAAAAAGTCAATCTGCATTTTTACCCTCTTCCTGATTAATGCAAAGACCTTGGAATACTTTTAACTTTGTTTTTGCCCAGTTTATTTCCTATTGTTGTAATGTATTTTAATTCTATCTTCTTTTTAAAGTCCACAAAACAGTCCCCCAGGTGGCTCAATCAGTTAGGAGTCTGCAATCAGCTTATGTTGTGATCCTGGGGTTTGGGGATCAAGCCCCATGTCTGTTTCCCTGCTTAGTAGGAACTCTCCTTCTCCCTCTCCCTGTCCCTCTGTCCCTCCCTCTGGTTGTGCTCTCTCTCACTCTCAAATAAATAAATAAAATCTTAAAAAAAAAATAAAGCCCCCAAAACATTTTTATTATTATTTTATGCCATGACTATATAGATTATATATTACCACTTTTTTACTCTTTTCCTGTCTCTGATCTTCAGGCAAAGATGACTGTCCTTCCATATGAAGTACATCCTTTAGAATTTCCTTTAGGTGGGGTTCTGTTCTTCACAAATATTGAGTTTTTGTTTGTCTGAAATATTTTTATTTTTCTCTTCATTTTTGAAAGTTACTTTTACTTGGAATGGAAATTTACATTGATTGTTATTTTTTAAGTATGTTAACTGTATTCCAGTGTCTATTGGCCTTCATTGTTGCTGTTGGGGAGTTAACTGTAAATCTTTTCTTTTAATTTTTGTATCTTTCATATCAAAAGTCTCTTTAGTTTCTTTTACAACTGCTTTGTTGTTTTTTATAGTCTTTTTTTTTAAACCCATGTTTTCAATTTCTTTTCACTAAACATTGTATTTTGTATGTTCTGTAATTCCTATACCTATAATTTAGAGGGACCAGATTTCTTTTACCCTGTCCCTTCTAGTACCTTATTTCTCTTTAGTTTTTGTTAATCTTTGAACTTAGTTTTTGTCACAGTATCAGTGGGAATTTTTGAAGATCTAGGCATAAGGTACATTTCCTTAAAGATTTGATTTTTTTTTTTCTGTTCAAGTACCAGACAACATATTTGGCATGAGAGACCCCATTAAACTTGTGATGTTTTTCTGAACACCCAGAAATGTGAATGTGGGCAATAAATCCAAGTGAGAGTCAGCTTGTAATTACAAATTCTTAGTAGAGATTTTATCTTTTTTCCATCTACCAATTCTGTTGTGAAGACAGTTTTTCTTACAGGCCCCCAGTTAGTGACAGGGGAAGGGACTGTTGTTTCTGGCACACTCTTCTCCTGATTGTGTGGGCTTTCACACTCCCAACTTTTTATTTAGGAAGCCAGATTCTACCAACCCACCAGTACTTCCATTTAGTAAAAGGTTTAGTGTTCAAAACTGTAAGCACATTTGAAAAAAAATTTGAATTTTATGAAGAATATCTAACATTAGTTATTCAAATATAATCAATATACATAAATGTCAAACCCCAAATAAAAGCTTTAATTATTTAAAATGAACCAGGACTACTTGATCAGATAATTTGTTCTATCTGTAATATTAAGGTAGTTACAATGTGATCCCAGCCAAAAATATAAAAGTACATTTGTTCCATAAAAGAGAAAGCTCCAGTATTGCCAAAGTGGTGTATTTGTTTTGCAGATTACAATGTGGTAGTACAGAAAAATAGCCAGTGTCAGACATCATGCCTCAATTTTTATTTAGAGCCCAGGAATTGGTCATATCTCAGTACTTTTATACACCTTTACTAGAGGAACAGTTTTCCTGAAAAATCACAAGTAAATTATTATGTTTTCCCTCCTTTGTTGTTGTTACTGTTATTTCTCCTTCTCAAACCTTATATGCTTTCTTTTTCTTTTTTTTTTTTTCCGCAGCATTATTGAAATATAATTGATACACCATACAAGTCACCTATTTAAAGTGTAAAATTCAGTTGTTATTGGTATATTCACAGACTTGTTCAAGCAGTGTTAGAACAGTCATCTTCTGGAAAAAGAAAAACTATTAAGAGTCAGTCTCAAAACCAAACCAAACCAAATAAAAAAAAAAAAGAAAAAAAAAAAGTCATTCTCCATTTCCCCCACTCTCCAGTGCTAAGAAACCAGGAACCTACTTTCTGTCTCTATAGATTTCTGGACATTTCATATAAATTAAATCATACAAATGTAGTCTTTTCTGGACAGTTTCTTTAACTTAGTATCATGGTACCAAGTTGTATCAATGTTATAACATATATCAGCACTTTGGTTTTTTTAATTGCCAAATAATATTGTATAGATATGCCACATTTTATTTATTCATTGAGCAATTGATGGACGTTTGGGGTGTTTCTCTTTTTGGCTATTGTGAGTAATGCCGCTATGAACATTCATGTACAGGTTTTTGGTGGGGATATGTCTTTAAATTTCTTCTGGGTATGTACCTAGAGGTAGAATTGCTGTATCATGTGGTAACTCGATGCTTAACTTTCTGAGGAACTACTAGACATTTCTAATTTCTCCACCTTTTTACAATACTTGCTATCTCTCTTGTTATAGTCACCTTAGTTGGTATGAATAGCTATCTTATAGTGGCTTTGATTTACATTTCTCTAATAGATAATAATGTTGAACATCTTTTCACATGCTTATTCGTGTATTTCCTTTGGAGAAATGTCAATTCAGATCCTTTATGCATTTTTGTTTTTATTATAATTTTTAAAAAAAAATTATTTGAATTCAATTTAATTAACATATTGTATTATTAGTTTCAGAAGTAGAATTTAGTGATGCATCAGTTGCATACAACATCCAATGCTCATTACTTCAAGTGCCCTTCTTAATGCCTATTACCCAATTACCCCATCCTCCTGCACCCCTCCCTTCTAGCAACCCTGTTTTTCCCTATAGTTAAGAGTCTTTTATGGCTTGCCTCCCTCTCTGTTTTTATCTTACCTTATTTTTCCTTCCCTCTTTGTTCGTCTGTTTTGTTTCTTAAATTCTACACGAGTAAAATCATATGGTATATTTCTTTACCTGACTTACTTCACTTAGCACAATACCCTCTAACTCCATCTATGTCATTGCAAATGGCAAGATTTCATTCTTTTTGATTTCTGAGTAATATTTCATTATCTGTCTATCCATCTGTCTGTCTATCCATCTGTCTATCTATCTCACATCTTCTTTATCCATTCATCTGTTGATGGACATCTGTGCTCTTTCCATATTTTGACTGTTGTGGACATTGCTGCTATAAACATTGGAGTACATGTGCCCCTTCGAGTCACTATGTTTGATTCCTTTGGATAAATACCTACTAGTGTAATTGCTCGGTTGTAGGGTAGTTCTATTTCTAATAATACAACTTCTTTATAATTTTGATTTTCTTATATGGTTAAAAGTTAACACTGACAAGTTAACACTTGTTAACACGAACACAATCTTAAGATAGCTTTCTATGAGTGGTATTATGAAGTCAAAGGATGTAAATATCTTTATAGCTTTTATATGACATCACATTACTTTTATAAAGTAAACTGCTTTTGTTTAGCAAATACACTTAAAATTTTTTTTCATTTACTTTCATTTACTTTGAAGTTGATACACATCATAAGTTGAAGAATTTTACTTTGGGTGGCAGGAATGTCAGTGATAAAACCCAGGGTAAAGTTATATGTGCATTTTGTCATCTCAAGAAAAATAAGTACATCTAATGGGACACTTTGTACTTATGCTGAAAACTGGAACAGCCAGTTGCCTTGTTAACTAAAGGCTAATATGACACCAAAAACTTACTATTTTATATTATTTTCTATTTTAACAATAATATAATTTGTTAAATTTTCTTTAGGCTTCGGGAGCAGGAAAGAAAAGAAGCAGAAGAAGCTAGTCAAAAGGAAATAGAAGAATGGGAAAGAAAACTGCTAGCTCAAGCTTCTCCAGCTTGTATGGAGACCATGTGGGAAATTCCAGCTATTGGGCATTTTCTTTGTTTAGCCCAGCAAATTCTAAATTTGCCAGAAATAGTCTTTTATGAATTGGAACGTTGTCTTCTGATGCCTCAGTGTAATGCTTTTCTTTCTAAAATAATGACTTCTCTGTTAAGTCCTCCTCATCGGAGACCTACCTTACATCGAAGACCTACTTTGCCTTATAGGACCTGGGAGGCAGCACTGAGACAGAAAGTACAGCAGTGGTATACTGCTGTAGGGCAGACTGAAAATCCTGATAACTGTGCTGAAAAGCTTGGGTTATGTCCTCAGTTTTTTAAAGTTCTTGGAGAAGTTAATCCATTGGAAGAAAAACCTTTTCACGAACTGCCTTTTTACCAAAAAGTGTGGTTACTTAAGGGTCTCTGTGACTTTGTGTATGAAACACAAAAAGAAGTTCAAGATGCTGTACTTGGACAGCCTATTCATGAATGCAGGGAAGTTATCCTTGGTTATGATTATTTAGAGAATGCTTATGTGCATTTTCCACAGTTCTGTGGTGCAGATGTACGGATTTATAAACAGAGACCTTTTCAGGCTCCAGAATTTCCAGTTCCACCCATTAAAATACAAAGAGTACCTCGGATTAAGCTGGAGAAATTGAAATGTGACTATGTTAGTACAAGTAATGGAGAACATAGATGTAGTAGAGGCCTGCACTCTGGCTTCAAGAAAGAGCAGGAACTTAATTTTGATGCAACTTGGGGTTCTGCTAAAATGAACTTGGAAAATCATGACATCTCTGTTGAAATGGATATGACATCTAGCTGTGAAATTAGAATTCGCAGGCCCTGTGAAATTAAGAAAACTGATTGTTACAAAGAAAATTTAGAGGAACCAGGGAGTCCAGGGGAGGTTACTGGCTTTGAAGAGCCTCTTAGTCCAGGTGAAATAAGGTTTATAGAAAATCAAGAAAAATATGGTGAAGCTTCCAGAGTAAAGCCTGAACCCAGTCCATTAAAAGAAAATGCTCTAAAATCCTGCCAAATACATGTAAATGGAAGTCACAGTGATCATCCAGAAATTAACTGCCACAAAGTTGTAAGGGACATTCTATTAGAGCAGAGTCACAAAAAAATCAAACTAACTAAAATGAGGGCAAAAAAGAAGAAAAAGAAAAAAAAGAAATTGAAAGATGTTTTGAATGAAAACTTACAGAGAAAACGTGAAAGTCTTCATTCTCTGGCATTCAAATCTTACAAACCTGAGATCCAGAATAAATTATTGATCATCAAAAAGAAAGCAAAACACAAGAAGCACAAATCTGGTAAGCTAACACAAATGGGTGAGGATTACATTTAAGCATACTTCATGTTATTCTTCCAGTTAGGTATCATGGAAGACTCTGATTGACAGAATGAAAAAAGAGAGAGAGAGGGAGAGAGAATGTGTGTGTGTGTGTGTGTGTGTGTGTGTGTGTGTGTGTGTGTGTTTAAGGGGTTAAGTTCTATATTCTTACATGTGATTAAAACCCAGAGCAGAAGAGGTTTTGTATATTAACAAGAAAATAATGGTGCAGTATATTTTAATTTAATTTTCAGTTGAAAACCTTTAGATATTATGTTTTTACATTTCTCTGGACCACTTTCTCCGTAAATAATGGTTCCTATCATTTATGAGAAGTTTTTTTTTCCCCAGGCTAAGAGCAGTACAGTGTAATGGAAAAAGCACTGATATCAGGAGATATCATTCTCAGTACCATATAAAGTGCATAGCAACTTAAACCAAGCCAAGTTAGATTATCTTTCAGGGTTTCAGTTTTTTCCCCGTATCATATTTTTATATCCAGTAAAAATGTGAAATACAAGGAAAAAAATTACATCAACTAATAGAATGTGAAGCATATTTTTGTAAGAGGATTTGCACGTCTTATAGCAAATTTAAATACTCCGTGTTCTGTTACAAGTCTTTACTTAAACAATAACAAATAAATCCTATAAATAAAGTCTTCAGTGGTTGGTTCCTCTATCTTTTATTACTCAGGTATTTCTGCTTTTCCTGTTGTTTGCCTTTTAATCATTTTATGTCTTGTTTGCCAAGAAGTAGGTGAGATAAAAGCAGATGGTGAACTCCATTTATTAAAAAGTTTAAAAGTTGCCTGGTTGAGGAAAAACTTGAATTGTTTACTAAAATGAGTTGTGGTTTATTGTAATTATTTATGGATTTCATTTTTTTATGTCTTTACTCAGTAAAAAAAGATAATTAATATTTGACAATTTTATAATGAGTTGGCAAATGAGGTAGTGAATTTTATTTAGCTGGTATAGTTGCTTAGTTATTTAAATAAATACAATTAAATATATTTCAAAATATGTATGTAATGTATCATTGATAAGCATAGAATTTACTATCTTAAGAACAGGCATAATTTGTTAAACTGAGAATTACAAAATGGTCTATATTGACCCAGGTGATGAAAAACTATAATTTTTTAAAGTAACTCTCAGAAATAAGCCTTTTAACTTTTATAATAACCCACTAGGCTATATAAATTTAGTTTGGTTGATTTGGCAAGTTCTCTTTGAATTGTTAGCCTCTAAAATTTTAAATAATAGTTTTAAATTGGAATTATTTTTCCAGTTCCAAAGAATGCAGTACTGTTCTATTAATATCATTGTCACCATTGAAACCTTTTATTAAGTGTTTATTCATGACCTACTATTCATGTGTTCAAAGGTAATTATGACTTACAGGGTAGATATTGATGTAGCTCCTATATAGACTATACCAGTAGCAAGTTAAAAATATTAACTGTGAAGCATTGGATTAAAAGGAATTTCTATTGTAAACAAAGTGTTGCTTACATTTTTTTTAAAATGGAAGTTCAGAATATATGTAGAGCAGAGAGAAAATTTGTGGGAGTTTCATGTCCAGTTTTAGATGACTGAATGAAAAAAAAACTCAGAAGTAAATTCAGCAGGTACTTATGTACCTTCTCTAAACATGTTTATTTTGTTCAGTACAGAAAGCTTACAGGCATGAAATAGAAGAAAATAATGCACTTGCATACACATTTTCTAATTTTATCTTCAGAGTAGATTTTAGAAAGTTAATCTTCTTGAATCTGGCAAATATAGTTTCTTTCTCCTTTACTAGTACAGGGTAAGCATATGCCCATTCTCTTTCTTTATCAGATACTAAACTCCTTTCTGTTATAATAGGATTACATAAAATATTGTAATAACAACAACAACAAAAAATTTGTTTTACATCATTTTCAGTACACTTGTTTTTCTGAGGCTTTGTTATTAGTTATGAGACATTGTGGCTTTTTACAGTCAGTTTTGGGCAATCCCTAATCCTGTTTCCTCTTCTACTCTTTTTAAAAGTGAGCTCCATGGTGACAAGTTTGGAAAATATGGAAATGCTCCTCTCCTCTGATAGATTCACATTGTGCATTAGTGCAGGTCCACAATGCATTTTTAAAAACTCTTGTATCAGATACGTTTTAGAATTCAGAAATCATTAGATTATAGAAAGATATAATGATTTATATTGTTTAGTAAGTAACATCCTCTGTTGAGTTGGGGGTAACCCCTAAGTAAACGCATAGTTTCTACAGAAAAATGTGTGAATGGTCAGATTAAATGAGATGAA
This sequence comes from Enhydra lutris kenyoni, assembly GCF_002288905.1. Taxonomy (NCBI): domain Eukaryota; kingdom Metazoa; phylum Chordata; class Mammalia; order Carnivora; family Mustelidae; genus Enhydra; species Enhydra lutris. The sequence goes on along the minus strand of NW_019154131.1, from coordinate 1,478,032 downwards.
GACTAAAGAACCTCAAAACAGTTCATGTCAGGTTTTGCTACCATATAAATTATTTTTAAAACTTTAGTTTTGAAAACCTTTTAGACTTCAGAATTATGGATAGGTGTGATTCTGGGCCTGTGTTTTAAGGACTCTGGGAAGTCTTGAGGAAAAGGAACCATTCAGTTTTGTTAACCTGGTATTTTTTAAGTTTATTTGAACACACAGCTTTTCTTCAATTAATAGGATTCTTGTAGAATATGCTTTGGGATAAGGTGTACCATCCATGAACCTTCACTTGGGATGAACTAAATTCTACCTGTGGTTAAATGTCCATCTTAAATTGATTACTACAGGCTTTAATATTTGGTGAATCTCTAAATTTAGTAGCTGGGAGATAATTTTTAGTAGAAGGTGCAAAGACATATTGAGAATGATTTGTTAATTTTAGAGCACTATGAGGCAGTTTTGCAACTTTAAAACATTTTTACCTATTTTTCAGAGTTTTCTTTCTGGTTTTTTAATTTTTTAATTCATTTTTAGTTATGTAAGACTGTTTCTTAATCTTAGAAACATTATAGAATAGAAAAACATTGGAATACTCCCTTTTGTGCCATCTTACAGCAACAGATACTTCTCCTTTATAAAAAAATTATTCATTTATGATGGTTGCATTTATTTCTAGATTATTTTGATGATTGTCTCTTCTCTATTTAATAACATTCTTGAGGACAGAAGTTAGCATAGTAACCAACACATGGTTTGGAAATCTATTGAGTAAGTAAATGAACACACATAATATGGTTTACTCAGATATAACTAAGATTAACCCCTTAATTTTGGTCTTTTACACCCTTTTAAAGATTTTTTTAAATTAAATTTCCTTACAATTATTTTTAAAGATTTTTTTCTTTTTTTTATTTTATTATGTTATGTTAGTCACCATACAGTACATCATTAGTTCTTTTTTTAGCTTACTTTTTCAAAAATTTTTTTATTTTTTAAATTTCTTTTCAGTGTACCAGAATTCATTGTTTATGCACCACACCCAGTGCTCCATGCAATGTGTGCCCTCCATAATACCCACCACCAGGCTCACACAACTTCCCACCCCCCGCCCCTTCAGAACCCTCAGAGTGTTCCATGATTCATTGTCTGCATATAACACCCAGTGCTCCATGCAATACATGCCCTCCTTAATACCCATCACTGGGTTAACCCATCCCCCCACACCCCTCTACTCTTGTTTTTTTTTTTTTTTTTTTTAATTTCTTTTCAGCGTAACAGTATTCATTGGTTTTTTTGTTTGTTTTGTTTTGTTTTTAATTTTCAGCATAACAGTATTCCTTGTTTTTGCACCACACCCAGTGCTCCATGCAATCCGTGCCCTCTTTAATACCCACCACCTGGTTCCCCCAACCTCCCACCCCCCGCCCCTTCAAAACCCTCAGATTGTTTTTCAGAGTCCATAGTCTCTCATGGTTCACCTCCCTTTCCAATTTCCCCCAACTCCCTTCTCCTCTCCATCTCCCCTTGTCCTCCATGCTATTTGTTATGCTCCACACAGAAGTGAAACCATATGATAATTGACTCTCTCTGCTTGACTTATTTCACTCAGCATAATCTCTTCCAGTTCCGTCCATGTTGCTACAAAAGTTGGGTATTCATCCTTTCTGATGGAGGCATAATACTCCATACTGTATATGGACCACATCTTCCTTATCCATTCGTCTGTTGAAGGGCATCTTTGTTCTTTCCACAGTTTGGTGACCGTGGCCATTGCTGCTATAAACATTGGGGTACAGATGGCCCTTCTTTTCACTACATCTGTATCTTTGGGGTAAATAGCCAGTAGTGCAATTGCAGGGTCATAGGGAAGCTCTGTTTTTAATTTCTTGAGGAATCTCTGCACTGTTTTCCAAAGTGGCTGCACCAACTTACATACCCACCAACAGTGGAAGAGGGTTCCCCTTTCTCCACATCCTCTCCAACACATGTTGTTTCCTGTCTTGCTAATTTTGGCCATTCTAACTGGTGTAAGGTGGTATCTCAATGTGGTTTTAATTTGAATCTCCCTGATGGCTAGTGATGATGAACATTTTTTCATGTGTCTGATAGCCATTTGTATGTCTTCATTGGAGAAGTGTCTCTTCATGTCTTATGCCCATTTTTTGACATGATTATGTTTTATGTGTGTTGAGTTTGAGGAGTTCTTTATAGATCCTGGATATCAACCTTTTGTCTGTACTGTCATTTGCAAATATCTTCTCCCATTCTGTGGGTTGCCTCTTTGTTTTGTTGACTGTTTCCTTTGCTGTGCAAAAGCTTTTGATCTTGATGAAGTCCCAAAAGTTCATCTTCGCTTTTGTTTCCTTTGCCTTTGGAGACATATCTTGAAAGAAGTTGCTGTGGCTGATATCGGAGAGGTTACTGCCTATGTTATCCTCTAGGATTCTGATGGATTCCTGTCTCACGCTGAGGAAAACTGGACAGCTATATGTAGAAGAATGAAACTCGACCATTCTCTTAATACCGTACACAAAGATAAACTCAAAATGGATAAAAGGCCTCAACGTGAGACAGGAATCCATTTAAAGATTTTTTTAATTGATTTATTTGACAGAGATCACAAGTAGGCAGAAAGGCAGGGATCGGGGTTGGGAAGCAGGCTCCCTGCTGAGCAGAGAGCCCGATGCAGGGCTCAATCCCAGGACCCCGAGACCATGACCTGAGCCGAAGGCAGAGGCTTAAACTACAGAGCCACCCAGGCACCCCACTGTTCATATTTTTTAATAGAATTGGACTAATACACCATTTTACAATCTTTTTTCCACATAACAATATACCATGAACATCTTTGTGTGACAAATAGATTTCTGCAATATTATTTAAAATGACTGCATGGGATTCTGTTACGTATATTTTGTAGTTATTTAGCAAACTTTATTGGACATTTTGGTTGTTTTCAATAATACTCTGTTGTAGATTGTGTAAAAATGGTGGAGTTCGCTGAAATAAAGTAGATTTTAAAAGGTAGAGGACTTTTTATAAAACCTGAAGAAATGGGCAAAAATGACTAAAGGTACATTAATTGTTAGAAAAAGCTTATAGTGTTTTAAGTCACTCATTTCAGCCAATTTGGTTTGGAGGGTTTTCCTGCTCAAGTGGTCATTATTTTTAATGAAATCATTTTGTGATAGCTCCTCTAGACTGGTTAAAATATATAAGTAGTGTTATTCTTTCATAAGTGAATAAACTAAGACTCAAAGGTGGTAAATAATTTGTTTTAATAATTGTTAAGTATGTAGTAAAAACAGAATAAAAAGTCAAATTAAGGGTAAATCAATGTGTGCTATAAGAAGTCTCAGAAGGTTTAACAGAGGATAAAGGACTTTGAAGAATAATGGGGATTGAATAAATGAAAAATGATTATTAATGTGAGCAAAAGCATGGGGTTATAATTAAGCTGGTGTCACTGAAAAAAAAAGCATAGAGAAAAACTTAAGGAAAAAGTTGCAAAGTTGAGGGTTTAGAAGCTGTTTGAATGATGAGAACATACCAACATACCAATTTGGGGTGATTTCTTTCTGGGCAGGTGGTATAACACCTAATTGAACCAGGTACCCAGTGCAAGGAAATGAGCTTAAAGTAAGACATAATGTATAAAAATCAGTAAGTTCCTTTATACAGAATAACTGAGACAGCAGTGTAATATATAATATATTATATATATATAATATATATTACATATGTTATATGTAATATGTAATACTTGATCATATCCAGGCCCATTACTGTAAAATATTTTACAGTTTTTTGTTGATAAGATTATAGAACCTAACTGTGGGTATCTTTATGGGGAAAATTTTTAGAGAACCAACTCAAGATGCCAAGGTACAAGAGAGTAAAAGAACTGATAAAACCCCATGTCCTTTAATTTTAATGCTTTGTACTCTTTCCCCTCCAGAAACCAATACTCCTAATGCTAAATGTATGTCAGGCACTATTCTAAGCCTTTATACATATTTTCTCATTTAATTTCCATAAAAACTCCATTAAATGATACCATTCTCCCCCAATATATGGGTTTTATAGATTTAAAAAACTGAGGCACAGAGAGGTTTATTAATTTGTCCACAGTCACACAGCTAATAAGTAGCAGGATTAGAAAGGATCTTTAGATGAGGGGATTGAAGGTAAATTTAGGAAGAGGAAATTTCTAAATCCAGATAAGGAATGATTACATGACTTTTCTATCACATTGACATCTTAACTTTCAAGAGAGTTACTACAAATTTTAACAACTGATTTAGTATTTAAGCTAAAGGGAAAAAAAAGAAATAGTTGTTCAGCCGCTATTGAATTATAAGACAGTGTTAAAAAATTACCAGTATGATGAGAAATTTGCTTATAAGCAAGAAGAACAGAAGAAAAATCAGTTGTTTTGTAAAGGTCAGATTGCTTGCTTAGAGATACAACACTCCAGAAACTTGTATAGTATACAAGCATTTGCTCAAGACATGCACACTTAGTAAATAAAACGTCAAATTTAGATTCCATTTCTGTGACTTCAGATTCTGGGTACTTCCCAGATTCACTAATAATACAAATGACCTTGGCATTTTATTTTTAATAGTGATTAATATCTTAGTATCCATTCACTTGCTATGATTCCTAAAATGAAAAAGCACTGAGAAGGTAGTGAGTGTGTTAGGATAAAATTTGTCTATATTAGTGGGGAGGCAGAGGGAGAGAATCTCCAGTGGACTCCATGCTTAGCATGGAGCCCAACTTGGGGTTCGATCTCACAACCCCAGAATCATGACTTGAACTGAAATCAAGAGTTAGTTGCTTAACTGACTGAGCCACACAGGAGCCCCTTAGCATAATTTTTTTTGAATGTAGGAAGGCCAAATCTAGGAGGGCTTTGAAGTCTCTGAATATTTCAAGGGGCCAAAGAATGAGGGCAGGCAGGGAAAGCAAGTGAAGGAGAAGAGTAAAGAGAGGAATAAGAGACTGAGGAAAGAAGAGTTGGTTTGGGGATAATAATAATTTTTTTAACTAAGAGGTGTATCTCCACATCCTAGAAGACTAGAGTTCTGTGCCTAAATTATAATGTGAAATATATTTTTAGTTATATTGTTTTTCTCTCAAGTTGGGCTTCCTTTACTACAGCTGTTTTCAACCTAGTTTTTAAAAAGCTTCCTTAGGCTGCACTAATTACTAGGTCATATTAAGTTTTCCTTATCTATTTTCCAGGTACAAGCTAACACTCACTTTTTGCCCATGTCTATGTTTTAGGCCCAAGAATTGTGTTGAAACTCCACATATGCTTTAAGCTGACTTCTGACTTTAGTACAATCCTAGATCTGAGAATTGTATTCTGTTTTACAGGACCAGGTGACTTAGGGCAGTGGGGTTAAAGACCTGGAATATGATCAAGCATGTGTTAGAGGAACAGAAGCCCACTGCGGGGCAGTATGTAACTTGCCCTGTGTATATCTTGCCCTGGAACAAAAACAGATTACCAAATAAAGGCTATATGGTTTTGTAGTATCCCATGCTCCATTTTAAAAGTAGTATAATAAAAAGGAAGAGCCAATTTTTACTGACTACAGGAAAATTTGTATTCAAATTCTTATGAAGGTGTAGACTGAAGACTTTAATAGTATATATAAATCTTTTTTTTTTTTTTAAGATTTTACTTATTTGAGAGAGAGAGAGAGAATGAGAGGAGAGAGGTCAGCAGGAGAAGCAGACTTCCTGCCGAGCAGGGAGCTGGATGTATGCCTCCATCCTGAGACTCCAGGATCATGACCGAGTGGAAGGCAGTTGCCCAACCAGCTGAGCCACCCAGGCACCCACATGTAAATCTTCTAATCAAAAGGGATGCTCTGAAATCTGTCAGAAACAGATTACATCCCTGCAGAAGTTTTGAAAGAATGCAATATTTTATCATAAAAAACAGCACAGTTTTAAAGTGAGACAAGTCTAGTGCAAATATCTATCTCAGGGGGCGCCTGGGTAGCTCGGTGGGTTAAAGCCTCTTCCTTCAGCTCAGGTCATGATCCCAGGGTCCTGGGATCGAGCCCCGCATCGGGCTCTCTGCTTAGCAGGAAGCCTGCTTCCTCCTCCCTCTCTTCCTGCTTGTGATCTCTATCAAATAAATAAATAAAATCTTTAGAAAAAAAAAAATAGCTATCTCAGTGCCTATTTAGCTACAAGTCCTCCATCAATTTATTTACGTATTGATAGCCTGTTTCTTTATTTGTGAAAAGTGAGGTAATCCTACCTTGCTGTAATCATTAAAAGAGTAATTGGAATACCAAATGCATAGTACTTAACATGGTGACTGGCATGTGGGTAGGAATCAATAAATGGTAACCAGGATGTTCGAGAGGTAGAATTACATAATGGAAAGAACTTGGACTTTGGAGTTAGAATCCCTGGTTAGGTGCTTACTTAAAGTGTAACACTTGAATAAGTTAAGTAATCTTTTGATCTTCAATTATTCCACATTAAAATGAGGTATTGCCTACCTTGGAGGGTTGTTTTGAGATTAACTGAGGTAATTTATTTAAATTATCTTGCTAAGTGTCTGATATATATATAATAGAGTCTCAAATGTTAACGTTCTTACTACCACTTATAGGTCATGTTGTGAAACTTTGGTGAAATGTGTAAATTATTTTAAGTTATCATCAGTGTTTTCTTCATTAAAAAATAAAAAGGACTCAGATGACCCTAAGAATTATGAACAATTACCTGCTTACCTGCTTTCCTTTTCCTGTCTTCAGACTGGTGAAATTTCTGTTGAAAAGTAAGATTCTTCTATATATGAATCATTTCTCATAACTTCTGTATGAAAAATGCTGTAAATATAAAATGAATAATATGATTTCTATTGTCAACAATTTGATCTAGTAAGAATAAGAAACATAAATAGATCATTATTATACTATATGATGTGTTATTTAATGTATGTACAAAGTAAAATCGTAGTACAGAGGACATATGAGCAGGAAGTGAGTTAATAAAAGAATTTGAAGAAGGTTAAAAGGTAATACTGGATTTGGACCCTTAACATCATGGCTTAGTAAGAGAGATAATAGCAGTTAACACTGGTCGCTTAACTATGTACCTAACAATAGTCTAAGCTCTTTACATGTTTTAATTTCTTTAATTTTCACAAGGAAAGTAGATGTTTTATAGATAAACTGCACAAGGACATAAAGCAGTTTGCAGTTAGTAGGTGATTAGAACTGTTATTCAAACCTAGGTAGTTTAGTTCTAAAACTCAAACTTAAAAATCACGACACAATACTAGTTCCATTTACTTCATCACGTTTAAGTATCCTAATGACATAGTGAAAGGAAATATCCAGTATTCACCTGCTTAATCCATTAAAATAAGTGACTTCTGCAATTATCATATGGTTTCACTTACTTGTGGAGCATAAGGAATAACATGGAGGACATTAGGAGAAGGAAAGGAAAAGTGAACTGGGGGAAATCAGAGGGGGAGATGAACCATGAGAGACTATGGACTTGAGAAACAAACTGGCGGTTTTAGAGGGGAGAGGAGTGGGAGGATGGGTAGCCTGGTGGTGGGTATTAAGGAGGACACGTATTGCATGGAGCACTGGGTATGGTACATAAGCAATGAATCTTAGAACACTGTATCCAAAAAAAAAAACCAAAAAACAAAACTAATGATGTATGATGTATTTTATAGTGACTAACATAACGCAATAAAAAAAAATAAAATAAGAGTGACTTCTAGAGTTAACTGAAAATTTAGTACCTGAGTTTAGTGCCTATGTGGCAACACTGTGAAATTTATTGGGAGTATCAAGGGTGACCCTCTGTTGTGCTTATGAATAAATATAAAATCAAATGATTTTTAAAAAGCTAATTAGAGCAGTGCTGTGGGTTGGGGGGGATAAGGAAGGATTTCATTTCCTTCAAATTCTTTTTATATCTTTTTCAGACTTAGTAGGGCCATTAAATCTTTTCCTATAAACTTTAAAAAAGGGTAAAGGTAGTGTATAGAAGAAAGGCAATCTTCTGCCCAAATTCATGAGACCCCTTGGGAGGTACCTATTGTACCCAGTTTAGAAATCAATTACTCTAGCTTTTATTATAGAGATACCAAGAATTTAATAATTTCTTCCTGAATATTGGTTAAGTAGACCACCTACTTACTTATTTTTGTAGTTTAGTTGTGGTATAGGTTCTAAGTACAGAAACAAATAACAGTGATGAGGAGTATGCATATGTTGGGTTATTTTAATTAAAAGTAAACATCAAATGACAGGTTGATACTAGAACGAGACAGTAAAATCCATGTGAACCTCAGCAACTCAAAATTTGCAGTAGTTCAATCATAGTATATATGCATTTTTACAGTCAGAATTAGAGATAATCAAATTATAGTTCCATGATATGGTTAAAAAGGAATACAGGAGAAAATACAATTGTACATTGGAATTGTGCCTACAAGTTGAATAACATGTTGCAATCAAATGACCGTTTACATAGAAGATCGTATCTGTATAGGAAAATATTTAGAAAGGAGCAATAGGGATTATGTTGAACAGAGTTACTTTGTGTACTCATTTTCCCTTCTAAAAAATAGTAATTTTAAAGCTGATTTTTGCTTAGTAATGATTGTGAAATAAAGTTAACTTTTAAGTGTTTCTAATTAATTTTTTATTCCCTTACATAGATTTTCAGCTCCGGGAGGACAGGATTTCCATTTTATAGTTCTTTGTTGTCTCTATAAATTGTACAGTGCCCTGTATCTCATGTTTGTTGAATAATTAACAATCAGTTTATTAACTGAGTTTGCTATACGCAAGTGGAAACAAAACATACTTTAAGATGTTCTTTCTAAAATAGTGATTATGTGCCTGTATGTCTCTCTTTTGTCATGTTAGATACACGGAGTAGATATGCTTCAATGTGTGGTATGAATTGGATTTCTTTAAGAATGTAGATTTATTTTCCCCAGTGTTTTCTGATTGCACAAATGACTGGATGCACTTTTTAAAGGGAGATTTTTACTTTGTTTAAAACTGGTTATTGAATACTTCCAAAGGCAGCCAATTAAGTGAGTGCAGAGCTAAAGGAATAGAAAAACCTTGTTTCCTAAGCTGCTGAGAGGATTTTCACATTAGGTTGGCTTTAGACCATAGTCTTCAGAGTGTAGTTTTGTGCAAGTTCCTGACTATGGACGTCATTGTTAAAAGGTAAGTTGGTTTTTTTTTTCCTTATGTAATCTCATTTTAAGTTGTGAAGTAGATTTTAACTGAGCAGAAGTAATGTGACTTTTTTTTTTTTGCCAAGTCTTAGTATAATAAATTCTGATACCGTGCAACTCATTGCAGATTTTGATAGTTCTGTTCATATGTCAAGAAACCCATGTTTGTTGATATGTCTGTTACAGGTAGTTATAGTTTAATGTTTGCTTTTACTGGGGCTTGTTTTGATTCATCATTTTTATTTGACTCACTAGCAGCCATCTGTTAGTTATATTTTAACTTTCAAGGTTCTATGTAATTTGGTTTTTGTTAATGAAGTGCTATAAACAGTATTATGAAGCTTTTCTCTTTTAATCTTGAAAGGAAAAAAATCCGTATCTAAAAAAGCAATCACAAAGAAGAGGAAAACTGTTACAAAGTCATCTACTGTACCAGAATTTCAGGTAAATATTTCAATTTTGTCTCAACATTTTGTAGTTTAATTTTTTGTTTTAATGTTTGTTTATATTGTTCCTCAAGAGATTGGCTAAATTCCACTGTAATGGGTATACTTTCAATGAAATGTTTCCATCTGTGACTTTTTCCCCTTCAAGTACAAGGCATAGTTAAAATTGAATCTAATGTTTCAAAATTTTTTACCTCTGTTTTTGTCTCTTTGTAGCCAAAAGTCTCTTTGGTTTTTAAATGCTATACTGCTTTGTAGAAGTAGTTTAATAGAAAATACATTATATATTATAAGTATAATAATATAGATATTTATATAACATATTTATATAACAATATATGAAAGTAAGTATGTAAGTCTTCCAAGAATAAATCATAATTTGTAAATAATTTGTAAATAAGCAATTTATTTTCATTTATTTGGGCACTGTAATAATGGTTGACACAAATCTTTTAACTCTTAGCTATATAGGAACTTCAGAAAGAATATTAAGTAACATTTAATTGAATGGTCTTTAAACATTTCTGCAAAAAGAAAAAAGTATACTTAGTGCCATATTATTATTTGACGAGTTTTCATTTGTAGCTGGTACCAGAATAAGCAGAGATTCTCACTTCAAATAATACTTTTATTTTCTATTTTATAAAAAATGTGTTTTCTTCAAATGACCCTCTTTAAAACTTTCTTTGTATTACTGTGTCCAATCCAGTTTCAAAAGTTTTATAACCTAATACTTAATTGCCAAAAAATAAGTGATGTTAAAATGAATTTTTGTCAGTCTCAAGTCAAGGAGAAAATAAAGGAGTAATAACTATGAAAATATTGATAATATATAATGTGAGTTGATCATATATATTTGACTTTTTGAATATAATTTTTTGAATATATACATTCAAAAATGTGGACACATCTATTTTTCAGTAAAAACCTTATTTTTGGAACTGTTTTTATGAAGTTACTAATTGGTAAAAATTTAATATTTTTAAATGAGCAGTGAAAGAAAATGACAATTTTCTTTTAGTATTTTAGGATAGAATATTTTTAATGATATTCTTTGAATTACAAACATTTTTACAAAATCACTTTTTATAATATAACCTTGGTTACAGGATATTTAGCGGAAAATGTATGTTTACTGTTTTACTTGGAGGACTTTCTAATCATTGCTTATACCTCTTACCATACTTTAATAGTATATTGTTATTCTGTCACTGATATCATCACAGCCTTTGCTGTTTTCCCCACTCACTCTTCCCCTCAATACCTTAAAATATTCGATCCAGGAATATAAGTCTCAGAACAGATCTGGCCTGCTGTTGCTGTTTATCTCCATTCCTATCCTAGTGAATGGACTTTCATATGTAATAAGTGGCGTAGACAGCATGGACAGTGTTTTTCAAACGGCAAATGGTATTCATTAGTGAGGCATGAGATTAATCTAGTGGATTACATGACCGGCATTACTTTTTTAAGCTAACAGTTAAAATAGAAAAGAAATTATGAGTGTGTCAGATATAGTAAGGGTAATACCGTTTCATGAAACTTTGGTTTTGATCTTGTGCTTATTGTACTGGCATGCAGTGTAAAATACATTTTTGACTATGGGTCATGAGCAAAAAAGTTTTTAAAAAGTTAAAAAAAAGTACTAAATGATGCTTTGTCAATTACTGACCGTTTGCTTATCACCCTCAGAAACTTAAGGTGAAAGTTTGAATTTTGCCAAATTGAACTGTTTAAAATAAATAAAATCTCCTTCCTAGTTCTTAAGGTGTCCTAGAATGTGTGTGTGTGTGGGGGGGGGCGGCTAGGATGGGGAATAGGCTTATGAGAACTGTGGTTCTTATGCCTAGTTTATAATATGAATGCCATGGTATTACTCATAAAGAAAATTGACAGCTGTCTCCCAGGAAATAGGTCATTTGCTTTAAATAAGCAAAGAACAGGAGATGAGACAGTATTAGTCACTAGTAAATTTTGTTGTTACAGACAAAACCTATAGTTCTGCCTTTCAAAATAACTTTATATATAGTTTGTTTCTTTCATTATTTGGAAGTTCCCCACATGTAAGGAACTGATCATTATGTAATAAAGAAGCAAATTTATTTCCTTCCTGAAAGCTCTAGCAATGTCATTTAGCACCTCAGATTCTACAAATTATTCCTTTGTATTTTGTTTGGTTTTGTTTTTTTGTTTGATTTTGTTTTGTTTTTTTTTTTTAGAAAGGATGATAGGCATGGGGAAGGTTAGAGGGAGAAGGAGAGAGCAACTCCATGCCCAGCTTGGAACCTATTGTGGGGCTCCATCTCACAATCCTGAGATTGGACACTTAACTGACTAATCCACCCAGGTGCCCCTGCAAATTATTTATTTTATCCAGGTTCTTTAAATATCACATTTCTAGTATTACACATAAAAGTACTTTATAGAAAAGTTTAGCTGGAAGATTTTCTTCATAGTATTTATTCTAAAATATCTTTGTGCTAAAAATAATGAAGCTGTTGGTGGAGAGATATCAGATCCCTTTTGCAAAACCTGATTTGTCAAAGGACTAGTCCATCTTTAAATTGATTTAAACATGCAAAGAGAGAAATGTGTTGAGGGATTAAATTGTGAAGTTTATTTTTTGTTAAGTCCTCATGCATAAAAAAAGTGAGTCCTGTTTTGACCTCAACTACTTTCTAATTTGTCATTGTTTTTGTTGACTTTTTTTTTTTAAAAGCTAGAAATTAACCTAGTCTGCCTATTGGCTTCAGGAGGAGTCCATGTTTACATGTACACCTAATATCTATACCTCAATTTAAGAAAATAATTATCCCACCTTTATTTAAGGTCTACACTGTAGAAACTCAAATGGTGGATTACATTTATTTTTGTGTGTGTTGTAAAGGAACTAACCATATCCGTGCCACTTGTGTCAAGAGTTATATCAGTGGTTCTCAAACTTTAGGTAGTATGAAAATAATGTGATGCCCTTATTAAAATGAAAATTCCTGGGTGTTATCTTCCAAGATTTCATCTTTGATTCAGTGGGTCCAGGTGGATACCAGTAATGTGCATAGTGGTTAAGCATATGGATTCTGGGACCAGGCTACATAGGTTCTAATGTCAACTTTACCACTAACTCTGTATTCTTAAGCCCTTTGTACGTCCAGTTCCTCCTCTGTATAGTCAGGTAGTAATCATACCTACTTCATAGGGTGTTGTAAGATTAAATGATAGAGCTTACTGTTTTATTCTTATTTATTCTTTCAAGTAAGCATGCCACATGCTTCAGACCTAAGTAGTGTTATGAGTAGGAAAATCAATTAAGAACTGGCTTAAAAGCATATATCATTGACCTTTACCACTTTTCTTAGCTACTTAAGACCTTGAAATAATCTTGGATTCGGTCATATTTCATAAATCATAAAATATCATGATAAAGTCTATAATAATTTGAAAAGTGAAAAACCAAATAATATTATTTGCATCATTATGTTAATCAGAGGGAAAACTTCTGCTTAGCTCTACTGTAGTGTTATGGTGGTTATAGTTGGCATATGGGGAACTTAGGTTTTTTAATTTAGTAATAGGTCCAAAATATTAGGAAATACTTCTTTTTTAGTGTTTCGCATGTTGGTGATTTAAGCTTTTGTATCATATTTAACAATTATGACTTTGTTAAATTGACTAAATTATTTATTTTACCAGTTTTGTAGTATAAGAAAGATTGTTTAGCTGAAAAGTAAATACCATTTTTCTTAATAAAGTTAATTTTTGCCAGTACACCTTTTTGAAATTTAATATTTGAGAAAGAAATCTAATATTATGTGAATTGTCATTTTGTACACAATTGTAACAAAGTCATAGAAAGTATTTTTAAAATTTAATGTGTTCAGTCTCAGTAAGATCAGTTTTTAAAATAATGTAAGAGCCTTAGTTACCATGACTTTGCTTTTCATTGGTAACTAGTATCTTTGAATGTAATGTATACTTGCTACTGTTGCATAAGTGTGACTTATTCTAAAAGTGCTTTGCAAAGAAATTCCAGAATCCAGATGATAAGACTTATATAGTAGTATTGTTTTCAAACAGAAGCATAAATTCATGGATCCTTAACCTCTGAAAAAACTATATTTCTCCATTTAACCAGTGGAGAAACTAAAGATATGAAATAAAGTAACAGATTGAGACCCTCAGTATAACAAGTTGAGTCCAGAATTAAATTGGAGTTCAACTGCTTCACTGTGTTATGGACCTTTTGATTATATTATTTTGAATAATATGAATAATGTAAATGTAAAATGTATTTTCAGCTTCAGCTTTTTGATTTATTTCTAACAGTGTGTGTTTTACTTCCCTCTTAAAATTCTTTCTGTTTTTAAATATTGTGCACTGAGAGAAACGTGTCTCATTAATAAATATAAATATCTTGTTAATCAGAGTTATTTTTCACATCCCACATAATATCCTATTTGCAGGTTTTGAAGCAGTCATTCTCCTTGTTATGGTAATCATAAGAAATGAGAAGGATTTTTCCTATCCTTATAGTTTTAAGATGTTAATATAATTTTAGTTTAAATACAATATGAAATTTGAATTTATACCATGAATTTAAAATTTTGCTTACAATTTTTATAATAAAGTATAGGTTTGTTGTATTAGCATAGTAATGAGTGAGAGATCCAGTTTTTTTGGACCTATTCATTTTGACTTCTGCATTGTTTTCCCTTGGCTTTTTTAATTTACTGTATTGCTTTAGTTTTATATGCTACCTTATGTCCTTTTCGGAACAAATAAAGTAATTGTCTGTAAACCCAAAGGGCATAATTTCTAATTTGAAGTAGTGATAAAGTAAGGAAGGATTTATTTGCAGTTTTTCTGAGATAATAGTCATGGAATTCTTTTGATCTCTACAGAACCTTCCCTCTCCCTCTATATATACACATTTCTGCTTCTTGAGTTGGAGAAGAGGGCCTTTTAATATTTATCACTTAATAGAAATGAAAGCTTAGGTATGAACTAAATCCTAAAACTATAAACACATATTCCATTGTTATTAGATTTTTTTGTCTTGTTTAGAAAGACCCCTTAAAGAATATGATATATTAGGAGGTAGATGAGTTCTTCATTTTCTGGTCTCCTCTACCAGTGTGTCATCTTAGGTTACTTTACCTCCGTTAGTTTTAATTAGTTCGAATATGAGTTGGAAAGATACCTTTTTAGTCCAAAAATTACATATTTTTAGTCCTTTTCAGCTCTTAAGATTTATGATTTTATGGCTCTGTCATGGGTTGCCTCAAGTGAAATGTTGAGGGACAGTATAAAGCCTTCAAGAGGTTTTCCTGGGGGATAAAACTCTTTGTAATTTCTGCGGTGTGACTGAAAACCTCTCATGAGTGTTAATGGTATGTTCCAACTGTGATCTGACCTGCTGTGTAGCTTTCCTTTTTCATCCCTCTTGGCCCTGAGCCTCAGATATTTTTTTCTAATCCAGGGTAATGAGAAGGAGGTTTTAATAAGGTGTTTTACTTTGTTCAAAAAAAATGCTTCTGTTTTCCTTATAGATGAACTTTATTTATTGGATTGATTTTGGGTTTGTTTGTTTTTTTTTAAGATTTTATTTATTCATTCGACAGAGAGAGATCACAAGTAGGCAGAGAGGCAGGCAGAGAGAGAGGAGAAAGCAGGCTCCCCACCAAGGAGAGAGCCCGATGCAGGGCTCGATCCCAGGACCCTGGGATCATGACCTGAGCGGAAGGCAGAGGCTTTAACCCTCTGAGCCACCCAGGCGCCCCATGCATTGATTTTGTTTTGAAAAGCACCATTTGAAGTTGAGTCATGTTTAAAGGCCACACATATGCCTTACTATGTAAAAGACAAAGAATAGAGTGTATACTGGCTTGAGTCAGATTATTTTTCTTTCAATATTAGTTATAGTTACAATTAGTAACAATAGAATTATGTTTCTATACGTGAATTTTCTCAGAGCTGAACTTGGCCCTATATTTTCAGTTATCTGTATTAGATATATATTATATCTATTTGTAGAGAGTATAGAAAGGGATTGTAAATTGTTATGTAACTATTAATTCTTTTTAAGATAAATTCAAAGTATTGCTAAAATATTTTCACCCTCAAATTCAATAAAATTTATGTTTGAGAGTCACGTCATATAAGGAATATTTATCTTATCATTGTGCATTTATTTCAGCATTTTATCCCCTGTTTGGAAATTAGTCTTTTTGAATCTTCATATTCCTTAGCTACATAGTACCAGAATATTTCAGGAGCCAGGAAAATTTGGAATTCATAATCATTTAGTACCTTACTGCTTAAAAGTATGATCTGCAGCCCATACCTGGGAACTTGTTAGAAATGCAGAATCTCAGGTCCCACCTCAGACCTACTAAATCAAAAACTCCATTTTAACAAGATTCCCAGGTGATTCTTACGCACATTAAAGTTTGAGAAGCACTGATTTACTTACTAACCAGGTAAGCCACTTCAAAGTACTGATTTATATAGCCATATAGCTCTTAAGCTGTGGAATCATTCAGTTTGACGTCAGAACTGTGTTCTTCTTCCTTTAAATAGAATATAAATATTTGTTGATTCCATGAATTGAAAGATTTTAATTGTCTTAGAGTGTGTCTAGTTGTAGAGGTGTATGTTTTCATTGTTGTTCTAAGTTTCTACAAACTATATACACAAAATGTACCCTTATTCCTTGTGTAATGAGACATCTAAGATGCAAGTGAAAATTCTTCTGAGCTTTGCCATCTGTGCAAATGAGAAATCTATGTTATGATATTTAGTGCACCAAATTCAGTGAAATGGCATGTAAATATCTGCTAGTTCTGGGGCACATATGACTTGGTGATCAAAATAGCAGATTATACAATGAGAAGTTTAGTTCCCACTGAGTGCTTACTAAAAACCTGATGTAGGTCCAACAAGATAGAAGTGGAAGACATTACAAAGTTCTAGAGGCACTTCCATAGTTGTTCTGTCCACTGCTTACCAGCATTTCTTCCATAACTCTAGATTTGGCAAATAATTTGGCAAATAATAAAATACAAAAATTGTATTTTATAGTAAATATCAGCAGCACTGTTCTACTAAATCATTGTGTACTGTTTTCTACTCTGGAATTATTTAGTTTGGGTTCCTTAAATGCGTATTTTCTCTGCATTGTCAGTTCTTTGAGTTTGAAATTATGTAGACATTTCCAATAATAATTTTAATACTAATTAAAATAATAACTGATAATTTTTCTTAACCTATTAGATTGAACCATATTGTCATTTATGTAGATCAAATGCCATGTAATTTCACATGGTATTATATAGGAAGTTTAAAGGGGCCCTACTTTCCCATTTTTGTCACAGTAGTCACAAGAAATGATCTTGTTTTAACCCCCTTTTCTTTTGTTGTTTTTGTTTTCTTTTACAAGAAATATGCCTTTTAGGAAAACAATACCCTTACACAAAGATTCATGAATGTAACAAACATGGGCTGATATAATCTTATGGTAAATTAATAGTTTTCTAAGTGTAGTATTATTTTTAAATTATCACAGTATAAACATTTACAAGACTTTGATTAATCTAAAACTTTTCCTCTCTATGTGCTGTTTTTTTTTGTTTTAGAAACCTATTTCTTTTCCATTATAGATTTTTAAAAATATGAGCTTAAGTTATTTTAGGAAAAAAGTTAAATATATTGGGAAAAACTAATTTTTTAAAGAACTAAAACGTAGTTATTAATATTTTGGTTGTTGCTGACACTTCACTGTTTAAAGCTTTAGTAGTTAATACAAACTAGTTTGATTACTCATAACTAAAACCCAATTATTTTGGCCATTTGCCAGTATTACCAAGGTGAAGTAAAATGAACTGCATAATTTTGAAGGGAAATAGATACTATCTGTAGCAATGGTTTTGTTAAAGATTACTAAGATCATATTAAGAATGGGTACTTAAATTCATTTACTTTTTTGAATATATTACAGACAGTGGAAATCCTTCTTTCTTAGCAATGCCAACAGCAGTATAATTATTTTAGTTGTATAATTAGTGAACCAAATCAAAGGTATAATGACAGTTCTCCAGGGGTGCATTTATTCACCAACTAGGAGACTGCCTGATGAAGCATTTCTTAAAGGTGATTTAGTAACCTGTGAAATCTAGGGTGAGTTTCCAGATCTTTGTCATTCTGGGCTGAAAGTTAATAATGTTAAGAAAGTATCTGGATTATAAAGCAAGCTGAGAACAGGGAAGTGTGGTATGAAACCACCAGTGTTGAAATTTCAGCTATTTTTATCCTAAGCCTGAAGTTCATGCATTATAAAAATAGTATCTTTTAAAATATAAACTTGTGGGGCTTTCTTTGCTTTTTGCTATTACAAATACAAATAATTGTGAATTTAGTATATGTTAAAACAACTTCTGTTACCACATTTTGGTTTTATATTATGTGTTATCAAGCTGTGTTTTTGTGTTTTATTTTAGCTTATTTGCACTAATCTTGATGAACTCAGGGAATTAATCACAAAAATCGAGAATGAACTCAAAGATCTGGAAAACAGTAGAAAAAAATCGGTAGGTGTTGATGCAAAAGTTCTATCTATTATTGTCAGCATTAAAATTTATTCCTGCTTTTTTCTAAAGCCTTTTTTTCAAGTCTTGTTCTCCTGGATTATATAAAAAATTGCAATGAAAAATAGAAACACTGTTCCTTTTATTTCTCTTGTGTGGTCTAATTTTCATTTTTCATAACAAAAATAGTACCAAGGAAAGTAAATTAATTTTGTTTGCCTGGTTTATATCAGGTATAGTTTTAAGTATTTCCCAATATACTGGTTGGTTGTTTTCTGACTGGTAGTTTTTTGGGTAATGCTTACGTTGCAGATATTCTTTATTAATAATTATATGCTTTTAATGGAAGTTTATTGCTTAGTAAAATAAAAATTTTAATAACTGTGACATAAATAACAAATACAAATTGTTTAGTCCTGCCCCAGATGTTTTTGATACATGCTTAATAGTATCTTTTTAAAACACCTTTATCAGCTGAAGGTCTTTTTTAAACTTTCACTATATATTCTAAATTCACAATTTTACCTTCATTTTTTATTTTTGTGGGTATAGAGTATAAAGGCATTATATTTATTCACTTAACACTTGCTAAAACACTCAATTATGTAATTCATTAAATCACTAATACTTGTTTAGCTGACATTCAGTGATACTGCAGATTCAAAACTCTGTTATACACCAGTAAATAAACGAGGAAGGCTTTAAGCACTGCAGAAAATCAATCACTATTTTAAAAGTCCCTGGGTTTTATGCCTTAGGAATGTCATGAAGCCACTCAATTTTAGGTCTTTGCTCAGAACCTATTAATCTAGAATTATGTATAAAATAAGGATAGTGAAACAGCAAGCTGCATTTCAGCAGATTTGTAGTAGTCATTTTGTTTGCTCTCTAGAAAAGACATATTGGTAGCACTCTGAAGGAAAGGGACTTAAGTGCCATAAAAGGACAACTTTCTGAGGTTATTTAATATAGGTGTAAAACAGAGTCAGGCATTTCAGAAGTTTCATGTGATATCCTTGAAAATATTGATATAATCTAAGAGGTAGAATAGAAAAATGTTCATAAAACATTATATTGAAGTATATAATCCTAGAATGTAGAAAACTGTATATTTTTTAGAAATATTTCCATTAAAAATGGTTTAGACCCTTATTAGATTCTTATATGTTCATATATACATATGTATGTATACTTTGTATATATACACATACATATTTTTATATATACACATATGTATATATATATATATATATATACACATATGCACACCAGCTGTTTTAAAATTTATCTCTGTGATGTATTTCCCAAACAACATTTATATTAGAATATTTTCTCCTCAACAAAGCTGTTTTTAATATATTTAATGTTATATGCTCATAAAGGACTGATTCTGTCCTTTAATAGGAAAGAATAGTCTTTTAACCAGGGTGTTATTTACAATTTTTGCAGAAGCTGTTTAGTTTTAGTGAGTTGTCTGTTCTTCATGAGTCTAAATAGAAACTTAGTTAAGTAAATTTGCTAATTGTTTTCTATGCTGCAGGTAAACATAATGTATGCATCTTAACTTGTTCCCGTATTATAAATTAGGGTTTTTTATTTGTTTTTAATGAGTAGTTTTATGCATAATGTACTTAATTTATAGCATGTATTGTAAAAGCAAAAGATTTCTTCAAAGATCCTAGAGTTTTCCTGTAAAGTCTTCTACCTCACTTCCATATTCCAAGGTATATGCATATTTCCTTCCTTTACAGGAACAAGTAAAAAGGTGAAAGAATACATAGATTACAACTTGACATTATAGTCTTTGAAAGCATGTTTATAAGAAAATTTTAGGTTACATACAGGGTTTAATTGATTAAATTTTGTGACTCTAAATTTTTAACTTGTCCATGACTCTTAGAATTTGCATATTATTTTTTTCTTTTTAAGATTTTATTTATTTGAGAGAGAGAGCTCAAATGTGGGGAGGAGCAGAGGGAGAGGGACAAGCAGACCCTGTGCTGAATGCTCTAAATACTCTAAAACAGTATTTAGAGTCAAAGCAATTTTGTTACTCATCATCAAGGCAGGGGCCCAAGATAGGGCTTAGTCCCAGAATGCTGAGATATGACCTGAGCCAAAACCAGGAGTTGGACACCCAGCTGACTGAGCGACCCAGGCGCCCCGCATATTAGTTTTAAAATATGTTTTCTGCTCTTCAAGAAATAGAAATTCTTGGGACTGTACTTAATGGGGATAATCTTAATGAGATTACTAACATATAAATTATTCCCCTTTAAACTGCCTAGAAGGTTTTTTCATGAATAGCCGATAATGGCTACAAAGCTTAATGGTAGCGATAGACCGTAAATGTTTACATTTTAGTATCATTCTTTATTTTTCTATGGAGACCAATACTGATTATGATAGATGTTAGTTGTAAGAATAACTTTACTGGATGTTTATACTAATATTAAATACTAGTTTGTCTGCCATCATTTGGGAATAAGGTGTTTCACTTAATTTTCTAGATAACCAAAACCTGAACTTTAGGACGATATTTCTTTTATTTTTTAAATTTCTTATTTTAATTATTGAATGACAAACTTATGTGCCTCCTTTTACTATATTGAAAAAAATTTTAACCCTTTTTGATGAGTCAAGGATCATTATGAATATCCATAATTATACTGATATTCTAAAAATTTATTGATATCAGTAACTCTAATTAAACATTTACCAAAAGACCTTTATGCTATATATTTTGAAGGTGTGTGTGTGTTTTTTTGCTTTTGTTCTCTTTCCTCATTGTCTGTTGTTTCTTGTGTTTGTCCATGTATTTGCCCTAGCTGATACACGGTGAATTACAAAGCAAGTAACAATATTTATAAGAATTGGACTCATAGTAAGGACCTGAGAGACTTTCTTAATATTAATTAAGAAATTAAGTGCATGAACTTGTGATGCATTGCCTGTGGGCTTCGTTCACTATTGCCAGACAAATAGAGTATTAATTTTGATCTTCATAAGAAGTTATCACTGTCAAAACTAAAACAGTATTTAGAGTCAAAGCAATTTTGTTACTCATCATCAATTTTTATATGTATAATAATGGCTCCAATAAAAAGGGGATGTATTCCATATAGACATTTGCTTGTCATGAATGCCATTGCTAAAGATAGAAATATTTATGTGATAGAGGATTTAACATGAATTTGTACACACACCTCACTTCTTTAGAAGATTTCTTCTCTGCAGGGCCTTTCCAGGTAGTTTTTCCTACCAAAGCAACAAGGAAGAATTATCCCACTCTTCACCCCTTGTCAGCATGTCATTATAAAAGCTTTCCTAACCTCTTGGAGGTTTTGAGGTACTCATTGTATTAGAAGATTTACAGTCTTTTAAAATCTAGATTGTTGACTTATTCTTGTAAGGCAGCTAATTTCATTTATAGTTAATAATGTAAGGGGAGAAAAATACTTTAGTTTTCTTGAGTTTGTTCTAGCATACTTGGTACCATTACTTCATGTAGGAACTTATTCAGAAAAGGCTCAGCATCCTTTGGATCCTACAGTGTTACATATCTAATTATCTACCTGAGATTTGTTTAAAGTGAGATATCTGGTTGAGATAAATAGAAGTATATAGCTTGAAAGTTTTTAAATTTTGTCTTTCTCATGATCATTGAGATCATAGGATTCTTTAATTAGCTAAAGGAGAAATCATAATAACATTTTTATTTTTGTGGTTTTAATCAAGAGATAAAATTTGCATTTTGCCTAATTATTTGGAAAATATCTTTTTAAATTGAGGAAATGTATTAGTTTTCCAGAAAGATAGAACTAAGATATTGATAAATTTGCCTGATCCTATTGTATTTGAAATTTATTAGATATTATTACTCTCTAAATAATCAAAATCGGAAAATTTTGTAAGACTTATAACAAGTGGTAGTATCTCTGAGTTTTACATGTGACCCTTTTTTTTTCCGATATCTGCCTAATTTCCTTAATGTCTTATGTCATATTTTAGATTTTCAAATAGGTTTCAACCTATTTTTCTTTAATAAGGAGAGATCCATAAAGAAACTGGATATAAAGGAAAAGTGTGAACAATTTGGCCAAAAAGTACAAGATATTATTTATAAGAAAAGAAGCTTTGTCTGGATTGTATAATGATGAATGATAGTCTTATCAATATAGAGAAACTGAAATTTAAAATACAAGACATTTTTTCTTTTCTAATACATCTTTTGGTAGTTAGATAACTCAACACTTAGTATAAATATCACAGTCAATATGTTAAAAAAGCTATAAAACTGCCTTGCTCTTTGATCTTCATCCTGTTTGGAATTTAATTTTTATTTTCCTCATTTCATGCCCCCTTCCTCCCAAAAAAAGAATTTACACAGTGGTGTGTTCAGCAGACTACCTCTAATAGTGAAAATTTGGAAAAAGCCTCTATGTCCAACAGTGGGAAGATGACTAACCAGTGTTAACACAGTGGTATATCATATAGCTAGTAAAATAAAATATTAACAGATCATTGTTACTATATGGAAGTATTTGTGAAATGTTAAATTTTTTTAAATACACAAAATAAGATGAGCCTAATGATTACAATAAATAAAAAGACTTGTTAAGAAGAATTGGAAGGGAATTTCAAGTAATGAAGAAAATTAATCTTTATTATGTTCTTAAGATAATTTAAATTTATCATATAATAATAATATTTCTCTTGCCTAACCAAAGGCTGTACATTAGAAAGATCAAACAGAGAAATCAGAAGCTTGGATCAAATGGTGACACCCCATTTTTGGGTCACAGAGTGCTGTATAAGCCACTAGTTAACAATCAGGTATGATCCCAACCCCTCCCCCTTCCCCAAGGAGTCTTCTGGCAATGTCTGAAGACATTTTCGGTTATTGAAGAGGTGGTACTGGCACTTAATGGATAGAGCCCTGCAGTGCTGCCAAAAGTATCCTACATTACAGTGATCCTATAAGGCAGATGATAACGCCCTGCAACAAAAAATTATCTGGCTTCAAATGTCAGATGTGTGGAAATTGCAAAACCCTAACATAAGCCTGTATTTGCTAAGGGCCCTATTCTCTCACTTTTCTGCTGCTGCCAGTTTACTATGGGGAGAAAACACGATGTTTTGAAAGTTGGGTAGAAATCAATGAAATCAGTCACCCAATCCCGTAATTGAGAGTACTTTATTAGATCATATACTTCTACTTCAGACTAGTGAAATTTGTGAATGTTAATATTCATCTTTACCTTTTATGATTCCATTAGATAGTTAAAAAAAGATTCTTGACTTTATATCCAGCTGTTTTCAATTTATTATGATTTATGGCCTCTCTCAAAGATGTTCATCATTTACCTTTATCTTCTTTTGTATAGGAAATGAAGTAGTTACAATTAACATGATTATATATGTATTTATTTATTTTTAGAAAGGTGATGTAATGTGTCTTTAAAAAGTGAAGAAATAGTAAGGAATAAAAAGAGATAAATAGAAAAATATAGCCAAATTATGTTTAAAGCTTACATGAAATTATATAGACCCCCAAAACGTAATTGCATATAGTATAAGCTTATATAAGACAAAGGGACTATTTATACATTAATCTTACTTTCTAACACCTATAACAGAAATTTTATTATAATGGAGGATTATGGGATTTTTCCTTCCTCTCTCCATTCCATATCCATGTGTTCACAGTGAGGCATCAAATCAAAATTATTTTATAGCTCACTGTTTAGAGTACAAAATCTATTTAATTAAAGTGTAAGAAGTATTAGATACATTTAGAGTCCTAAATATGCCCTAATTAACTTTATTTAATGGCTTGTCTTGTAGATATGGTTGCAGTAATCTCTAAATTATCCTTAAAATTAGTTTAAGTTTTTTACAGTTACATCATTATATATATCCTTTTTTAAAAGATTTTATTTATTTATGTGACAGAGCACAAGCAGGGGGAGCAGCAGGCAGAGGGAAGGGAAGAAGCAGGCTCCTTGCTGAGTAAGGAGCCCAACTTGGGGCTTGATCCCAGAATCCTGGGATTCATGACCTGAGCCGAAGGTAGACAGATGCTTAACTGACTAAGCCACCCAGGCGCGCCTATATCATTTTCTTATTCTAGATTTTCTGGTAAACTACTGGTTAACAAAACTGAAAACAATCTCAGCTGTTGGGGGGAAAAATCACTTTGTCTTTAAATAGCTGTATTTAAAGCTTTTAAAATACTAAAACACCCTTTTGGAAGTCATGTACAACAGATAAAATAAACTTCTTTACCTATGTTAGTTACAGTTTCAAGTCTTATTCATAAGGCAAGTACTTCCTCAGTGCCTTCTGTGTGTTATGTATAGTACCAGGAACTTGGATCTGAAATTAAAACAAAGTCCTATCCTCAAAGAATTCACTTAAGAGCTTAAGATTTTATTCCCAACACTGGTAATAAATTTTTAATTTTAATCTAGGTGAGTTGGGCTATCTTCTATCCTTTTATAAAAGACTTAATCTTTTCAAGCATTCAGAAGTCACCATACACTCCAGACACTTGGCTCCCTTCCCTTAATTACATGTTTATATGTTTGGAAATAGGGTGGAGGCGTAGGTAACATGTATTTTATGAAGAATCAAATGGTAACTAACTGACATGCTCAAAATAATAGCTATTATATAAAAGCTAGATGACAGGAAATGTGAACCAGAGCAATATATGACTGGTAAGACAAAACTTCAGTTAGTACTGAATTATCTAAGAATGCATTATCCACATTTATCTATGGCAAATCTTATCCCTTGGGTATTTTTTAACATTTTATAACTACTCAGCTAAGAACTAGATTTTAACCCTTATTAATAGTGCTAAGTGTTTCCACTTACTACAATTTGGCATAGTTTGAATCCCAGCAGGGAAACTTTCATAAAAAGAATTATTTGAGGGGTGCCTGGGTGGCTCAGTCAGTTAAGGGGCTGCCTTTGGCTCAGGTCGTGATCCCAGGGACCTGGAATCATGCCCTGCCTCTGGCTCCCTGCTCAGTGAAAGCTCCCTTCTTCCTCTGCACCTCCCACCACTCCCTTCCCCACTTGTGCTCTCTCTCTCTCTCTCAAATAAATAAAGAAAATCTTTAAAAAAAAAAAAAAAGAAATATAGATCATAAAGAAAATTGAACAGTGCTTAAAGTCACTTTATTAAAATGTAACAGTAATTTATAATGATGACTCAGGTCATCGAGAGTTAAATTTTACTCTTCATGTATTCAGTTAATCTGGAAGACATACTTCTCTCAATTTAAAAAAAAAATTGCATCTAAGGAGAAAACCTCGATTAACTAAGATATTTACTTATGTAGTTTGAATACTTTCTATGGGCCCACTCTGTGCTAGGCTTTGTGATAGAGCCTGAGAAAGTGAAAATAAGTAGGATACTGTCCTTGTTCTTAAGATATCCCCAATCTTCATGTCACTTACATGGAATTTTTGTGCTCCAGCGATACCAAACGTAGCATTACTTAGTGATTCAGATTGTGCAGTGACTTGCTTGAGAACCCACCTTTCTGATATATCAGGTATAGATTTAATCAAATGTTGTCAGCTTATTTGCTACCACCTGAAAAGGGTCAAATTCAAATACTTAGCCAGTGGTTAATTTAATTTCCAGTTCAGGATTCTTTATTTGTAAATGCAAGTGGTTGTATACCATTAGTATACATACATTGTTAGATTTTCTTTCCGCTAGTAGTGACTACCTTACTAGGAATATGATCTGTCATCAACTTTTTCCTCTCTACAGAGCTAAATGACTATCAAAGTTTGCAATAAATTCTAATCATTGATATAGTTGTTTATTTTCATGCTTTCTAGTTAAATGCTAATTTAGAAATATAATGGAAATATCATTCAGTATGGGGTATCTTTAAAGCACAAATTGTTTCCTTTTCTATTAAATTAGTCTCAAGTGAAAATGAATGAGAGAAAATACTAGTATGTGATAGTTCATATTAGAACCTCTGGCAGTGTTAAAGTAACTTTTAACTTTTCCCATGTTAATATGTATATATTTCACTATACACCCAAACTAGCACTTTTTCAAGGACTGTAAACCAACAAAATGAATGTAATGTTTTACCCCTAAAACTGAATATGCAGGGATATATGAGTATGGAGATAGTTTCTTTAGGTAAGCAATAAGAAAAAAAAGTGAATACTCCCTTTTCATTTAATATTATTAAGACTAAGGAGAATGTTAAATAATTGGTTTATTAATATACTTATTATAGTTAATTTGATTTGTGCTGTGTTTTTATACATATGAATTTAAATTATTTATAAGCTACCCTTAGATACTGCTAGTGATTTTTTTTTTTTAAGATTTTATTTATTTATGACAGATAGCCAGAGAGGGAACACAAGCACAAGGGAGCTGGAGAGGGAGAATCATGCTCCCTGCTGAGCAGGGAGCCGGATATGGGGCTCCATCTCAGGACACTGGGATCATGACCTGAGCCAAAGGCAGACACTTAACGACTGAGCCACCCAGGGGCCTCAACTGCCAATGATTTTAAATGAGACCGTCTTTGTGTATCAATCTGTGCGGCTTTTCTCGAAGTTACTTTCATTTTATTGAAAAGTGAGATATATTGTTATTTAATCCCTTTTCCACAATGGAATTTATGTGACAAGAGCCAAGCCTATAACAAAAAATATTTTGTTATATGATCCAGTTTCTGTGATCTAATATTTATAAGTGAAAGTGTATAGAAAAAAAATGGCATTGATATTTTTGTTATATACATCTTGCTTTTGTACTGTTCGTAATAAAAATTTTTTTCTGTCTCCACAGTAATGATGCTAATCCTCTCAATTTATAAAAGCATTCTTCGTAATATTTATATATGATTTTACTTTTCTTCATAGAACTGTTGATAGCTATTTTGTTTACATATAATGTTACAGGAAAATCTATATAAGTAAGAGGATGGTTTGTGTAAATAAGTTACTTCCACCTAAGTTTAACATTCAAAGCATCTAAATTTATTAAAATGTATAAAATATGTCCATGGTGATAAGACATGTAAGAAACCTGGAATTTATTTGTTTTCCTTTTTTTCTTCCTTTTAGGTGTCCAATGTCTCCAGCATCAGTAGATTGCCAACTCCCTGTCCTTGCAACACCCCAGCCAGCATTATGCTAGTTCTGTCATACCCATCCCCGATTACTGCAGCAGAGTGGAATCATTCTTTAGTTGTAAGGTAAGTTTCCCTACCCACTCATTTCACACACATAGACTCAGCTTTTCATTTTACAATATTGTGTAGTTTTGTAAGTTTTTTTTAAAGTTTCTTTTCCCATTTGGTTCCTTAGGTCATTAATGTATCATATTCAAAAACTTATAAAACTGCATAATATAATAAAAGCCTTGTCTTGTGACCATAGACCAGCTTCTTTTTGTAGTAATCCCTATGAGGTTATAAAACCTCCATTGTTTGACATTTGGGGCATCTCATGGAAAGGGAGCTGGCAATCTGCAGCTGCTGTGGACATTGGATGAGAAAATATTGAAAGGTAAGCTTCAGATTTAGACCATATTGTATGCCTTTGGTTCCATTGTGTATGCTTGAAATTCATACTTTATGTTAAACTTTATAGTAAATTCATGAAAGAAAAATACTACTCTCCTCTTCTTTAAAGTGACCTTCAGTAAATGTTTGCAATATTAAGTTCACATAATACATTGGGATTATCTTAGAAGGTAATTTTTATCCGTGAAAATAGTGAGAATTCTAATATCGAATGAGATATTAAACGAAAATAATATTAAATGAAATAGTTCATTTATCCCCATTTTCACATGTTTGTAAAACAAAGCTATTGCTGACTTTTAGCTTATTAAATATATTTTTTTATTAGAGATGTGGTTATAACACTGTTCCACAAATGACCTTTTACTAATCCTATCTGCTGTCTTTGATTCTGTATTGATCACTACATATAAAGACTGTAAGAGCTTTCTGATTTTTTATTTCGTCCATATTCTTTCCTATGTATTTGAAGAACAGGGAATTTGCTGTGTTCCTTATTTTTTAATTCACTTTTAAACTTTAGAACACTATAATTTTAAGTACTGTTATAATTAAACAAATAAAAATAAGTTTTCTAGGTTTTAATTTTTTCATTACAGAGACACCTACATATAAAGATAAGTACTTTCACAATATAATCTTTTGTTCTTTAGAAATTGTCTGTGTGTAGACCAAGCGGTACAGCATTATGTAGTGGAAGGAGAGTTAGATTTTAACGTTCAGAAGAGCTAGAATTCTAACTGAAAAAATCTGCTTCTATCTAGAAGTACTTTCCTGTGATTCACTGCTGAGCCAACTTCTCTCTATAAAATTATGTTCTTCTCATTCCCTTTAGGAATTTCCCTTTAGGAATTAGTTGTAATTAAAAACAATTTAATTGTCTCCTTGTTTGATTTAATAATTTCATCCTAGAAGAAACACTGTAGTTCTCAGTTTTTCCTTTCTGTGTATATAAATAAAGTTGATCAATTAGAAAAGCTATTGCTAGCTTTTAGTTAATAACCTAATTTAAATTCAGGAAATATTTGATTTTACATAGATTTTTACTTTAAACCCAACTTAAGGCATATCATTGCCATCTCTAACTTCTTTTTGTAAAATTTATAAATTTTTTTCTGTTTACACTAGTCTCATTGTATACTGTGACCACCAGTAGGTAGAAGGGGACATGGTGTTTTAATTCCATTTGGGTTGTATTAACCAAAGAAGATGGTAAATGAAACAAGCAGTATGAGTTTCTTTTTTAGTGTCAAGAGGGGAAAACACTTTACCTAAAATACCCGTCCCAGAGCAGTAATTCTGAACTTTTTAAAATTTATGTCCCCCTTTGATAAACATAAAAACTGTGGACACACATACACCATGACAGGATAAAGTGATATCCTTCATTGAGGTCATTGTATTCTTTGTATATATCTTCTAGTTTTTGTCAAACTTTACTTTCTGCAATTTCTGTTATAAGAATAATAGACCTTTTGCTTTCCAAGCACAAAATGATTAAATATGCATTTTTTAAAAGATTTTTTATATTTATTTGACAGAGAGAGAGAGAGAGATCACAAGTAGGCAGAGAGGCAGGCAGAGAGAGGAGGAAGCAGGCTCACTGCCGAGCCAGAGAGCCCATTGCGGGGCTCGATCCCAGGACCCTGAGATCATGACCTGAGCTGAAAGCAGAGGCTTAACCCACTGAGCCACCCAGGTGCCCCTAAATATGCATTTTAAAATACTGAAATGCCATACCATCACTACCCCAGGTTGAGAATATACACTATAAAGAAAGGGAAGAAATCCAAAAAATATATAAAGTTAGAAGACCATAGCTGTTTTCAAACAGGTCAGTGAATAAGACAGAATTATATGAAAGTTAGAAATCTAGTCTCTGATTAATATTTATGACCCCATCTCTGTATATAGTTGGCTAGTTCAGTAATATATTTTCTGGACATTGGATTATTTAAAATTTAGTAATCAAAATAATATCAGAAGGTATCTTTTTAAAACTCTTTTTAAAACTTTTTAATCTTTTTAAAAGATTTTCTAATCTTTCTAATCTTTTTAAAACTCTTTTCTACAAGAATTAATGCTGTATTTTAGTAGAGACACAAATACAACTGACAAATGTGTTGAAATAATGACATTTCATCTACACAGACTTCTTTCTCTTCCTGTGCCTCAGTCTGCCTAGTCCCAAGGTCTGATAATACTGCTAGTCCTTTCGCACTCCCCACACCATCACCACTACACTAATCCAGATAGCAGCCAGACCACCCAGGTTAATTCTGTATCTGCCATTCTTCCCCATATAACCCTCAGTTACAAAGAATTCAGCAAACCTGGTGCTCTCTAGTCTTTTAACACTTTTGCAATTAATTATACCACAATGGTGATATAATTAATTACTCATACCTTTCCTCTTTCTGCTTCCTTTAGCTTAGGAAAAGTTTATTCTCACCATTTCATTTTTGAGCCAAGTAGTAATTCAAAAGTAGAGAAATAATGTTGATGTGCCCATTTTTTTGTTTTTGTTTTTGTTTATTTTAACTAAAACAGAATGCTACCTTATTCCACAAATGGTTTTAGGTTGACTCTCATCTGCCTTTTCATCTTCCTCACTTAGCTCTCCCTGGGGGAAAGCATTATTTATAGTTTAATAGTTTTGTTTCCATGGGTCAGAATAAGCACTTTGTACTATCACCTAGCTTTTGGGGCGGGGGGAGTGGGAAATAAACCTTTGAAGTATAATTTACTGTTAAGGTGGGTCTTTTGAGAAAGCTTTTGACAAGAGGGAAGGTTTTTCTAGGTTACTATATGAGATAATTGCTTTCCTTGAATTTTTGTTCACAATATTTTCACTTGTCATGCCATTAAGAAGACACAAGAATTAGTCATTGAGCCTAGGTTCTGTATTCATTATTAATGATCCAATTTTAATTAACCCATTAAAATAATTTCACGTCTTCCTGCTTTTCAAATAAACAGCTTAAAAACCTCAGAGGTAGAAATGTAGTTGTTTATTTCTACATGCTTAAACATTTTGTTGGTTTAAAGCACAAAATGTTGGAGTGGGAACTATACTATTAATCATTTATGTTTGTGGCTAAAATTTCACGTACACAGATAAAATTTCACATTTCAGTGAATGAAATGTTGAAGGTTTTAGATATATATAAAATTGGAAAATTTAGGCACAGATTTAAAATACATTTTGCTCTAGGGAATAGTTTTTTTTCTTTCCTTTTTTTGGATGGGAGAGGTTATTTTTCTGACAATGTTCTACACGTGCAAATTAACTGAAAAATTGCTATGAGACGAAGTCTAATTTTTGCATGTCAAATGTGACATATATATATATGTATATATATATATGGCTATATTTTTTTGTTATAAAAGAAAAAAAGTGAATGGACTGAATGGTATGTGAGTTATATCTCCAAAAAAAAAACCAAAACACGGTTATATAACAGTAGGTGAAGATGGTGGTGATGTTGATAGGTATGCACTATAACATTATGGAGAGGGGGGCAGAGTTGGCTACCTAAAGATACAACTGCTATAAACTTATTGTTCCTATAGTATATGAATAATTTTATGAGTACTGCTGAAGTGTATTTTTACTAAAGGTTTTTATAATGTATGTTGGATTGCATTATGTGATACAGCTTTGAAGAGGTGGTGATGTAGTTCTAAGAACTTGGACTTAGGCATCAACTAGATCTAGGTTCAAGTCATAGGACCTCGAACAAGTTATTTAATCTCTCTGAGCCATTGTTTCATCATTTCTTAAGTGAGACTAAAATGTACACACAGTAGAATGTTTTCATAACTGCTTGAGTACATGTGTGCTCTCGTGCTCATAGAACCACTTCCTCCCTCCCCTCTTCCTCACTTTCCTTCCACTTCTTCCCTCCCTCCCTTTCCCCCTCTAGATATAGGTACAGATATAGAAACGTGAATGAAATACTTAGGCTAATACTCAGCAAATGGAAAGGGGGTGTCAGTAATTATTAGCTCTTACTGTAGCTATAGCATTATAGTATTGCAAATTATGACCATTTATCTGCTTGTCTGTGCTGGAAACATTTTAAAGTACAATAATTATAAAATTTCCTGAGGAAATGTAATATTCCTGAGGAAACTTCCTGAGGAAGTTTGTTAAGACTGATTTTGAATGTAACAATCCTTTTTTCTCTTTTTCCCCACTCTGGGATAATTACAAAAACTTTACAGAAGTGAGCCATATCAGTTACATATTTAGTGAATTTATATATATGTTTATATTTTTACATGTGTTTAGTAAATAATTTATTAAAATATTTATAATTGACCCAATTAAAAACTTCAAAAAATTGTCTCCTTGTTTGATTAAATAGGTTTTAGATTTCTCCAAATAGAATTGAGAATCTCTAAACTATTACAAATAAGATTTATTACAAGACATTTTTCTCCTTTATAGCCTTCTAAAGAAGATATACTCATTTGATGGGTATTGGCATTTCATTTTGTGTTTTACTCAGAAAATAAGGCCTGACATTCACTTTTAGATTAAATATAAAGGATTTACTTTAACATTGTGTTTTTAGGGCAAATGGTATCATCGGAGGCAAGCAGTAAAAGAATTGCATGGTACGTTGATACGCCTTTTAAATGAATTGCTGCCATGGGAACCAAAGTTGATGAAAGCTTTTCAAAGAAACAGGTAATTAGAGATTTATAATCTGTTTTACCTATTTTAGGGCTCTTAATTTATGATTATGGGGAGATGTCCTGGAATCATTTTGTAATGTTCCATTGATTTATATTTCAGGAGATATTTTTGAGTCTCTGCAAGGTACTTCCTAAGCCCTGAAAATGTAGTATTGATTAAATAAGACCATGCTCTGTGGCTTACATTCCTTCTCTTTTTTTCCAGTTTTTTTCCATTGTGGTAAAATGCACAAACAAAATTTACCCTCTTAACTAGTTTTAGGTGTATAGTTCATTGGTAATACATACATTCATAATGAATGTTATTCTTAACCCCCATCTATCTCCTGAACTCTTCCTCTTATAAAACTGAAACTCTATACTTATTAAATAACTAACTCCCCATTCTCTCTCCTCCCCAGCCCCTGACAGTCACCATTCTACTGTCTGTCTATATGATTTGACTACTCTTAATTACTTCGTATAATATACAATATTTGTGGTTTTGTGACTGTCTTATTTCACTTAGCATATTTTCAGGGTTCATCCAAATTGTAACATATGTCAGAATTTCCTTCCTTTTTAAGGCTCTGTGGTATTTCATTGCATGCGTATACCTACATTTTGCTTCCTCATTCATCTGCTAGTGGACACATGAGTAGTTTTCATGTTTCAGCTATTACAAATAATGTTGCTGTAAACATGGGTGTGAAGATATCTCTTCAAGATACTGCTCTCAGTTCTTTTGGTTTATACTTAGAAGTGGAATTGCTGGATCATATGGTAATTCTAATTTTTTTAAATTTTTTAAAGACCCACCATAGCCTTTTCCACAGTGTCTATACAGTTTTCCATTCCCACCAACAATACATAAGGATCCCAGTTTCTCCTAATCCTTACCAACGTTTGTTATTTTGTTTGTTTCTTATAGTAGCCATCCTAATGAATACTAGGTGGTATATTGTTGTGCTTTTGATTTGTATTTACCTAATGATGTGCTTATTAGTTATTTGTGTATCTTTGGAGAAATGACTATTCAAGTCTTTTGCCCATTTTTGAATTAGCTTGTTGATGTTTTTTGTTGTTGATTTTTAGGAATTTTCTGTATATTCTGGCTACTAATGCCTTACTGGGTATATTATTTGCAAAATTTTCTTCCATTCTGTGTATTACCTTTCCGTTTTGTTGATAGTGCCTTTGATGAACAATTTTTAAAATTTTCCATGAAGTCCAGTTTCTTTTTTTTTGTTTATAGTTGTTGCCTGTGCCTTTAGTGTCATTCCCAAGAAATAATTAGTAAGTTTAGTAGTTTAAGTTTTGAAACCAAGTAATTTGAGCACTCCCGCTTTGTTTTTTATTTTTCAAGACCATTTTGGCTGTTTGAGGTCCCTTGAGATGCCATATGAATTTTAGGATGTTTTTCTATTCCATAACAAATATCATTGGGATTTTGGTAAGGATTGCATTGAATCTGTGGAACAATTTGGGTAGTATTGACATCTTCAAAATATAAGTCTTCCGATCCATGAATATGGGATGTGTTTTCATTTATTTAGTCATCTTTAATTACTCCTCCAGTGTTTTGTAGTTTTCATTGTACAAGTCTTTCACATCCTTGATTAATTCCAAAGTATTTTATTCTTTTTGATGATATTAAAAACAGAATTGTTTCAAGTTGCTTTTCAGATTGATTACTGTATAGAAATGCAACTGATTCTTGTGTGTTGACTTTGTATTCTGCTACTTGCTGAGCTCATTTACTACTTCTAACAATTTTTATGTGGAATCTTTGAGGTTTTCTACATAATAAGATCATGTCATCTGTAAAGAGAGATTTTTTTTTTTTTCTTTGCTATTTGGATGCCTTTTCTTTTTTCTTGACTAATGCTTGGTTTAGAACTTTCAGTACAGTGTTGAATAGAAGTAGTAAAAGTGAGCATCCTTGCCTTGTTCCCAAACTTAGAAGGAAAAGGTCTTTCTCCATTGAGTGTGATGTTCACTATGCATTTTTCTTGTATGGCTTTTCTTACGCTGGGATAGTTTCCTTCTATTCTCAGTTTGCTGAGTATTTTTATCATGGAAAGATGTTGAATTTTGTCATTATTTTTCTGCAGTTGAGATAATCATGTGGTCTCTTCACTTTATTATTGTAATGTAGTATATGACAATCAATTTTCATATGTTGGACTATCCTTGCATTCTAGGAATAAATCTCATTTGGTCATAGTCATAATCCTTTCAATATGCTACAGAATTTGATTTGCTTATATTTTGTTTACCCAGATCACTATCTTATCTGGGGGAGCATGGGAAGATGGCAGAGAGGGTAGACCCTAAGCATACACTGCCCCATGTTTACAACTAGATATCATCCACATCCAAGTCATTAAACCAGAGATCAGTCTGAAGACTGGCAGAACAAACTCCACAACCAAATATAGAGAAGCTGCATCTGAAAGATTAGGAGGCCAGAAAGGCAGGAGGAGACTGCTAGCAGGAGAAAGGGAGCTGTGTGCGTGGAGAGGACAGGGAAACAGGCATTTGTACAAGGAAACTCATATGGGAAAACTAATCCCCGTAATGTTTGGCTTTAAAAACCAGAGGAGCTAAATTCTATGAGTTTGTAAAAGCAGTGGCAATTGGAGCTTGTAACTTTAAAAGTCTTTAAAAGCTGACACAGCTCTGGGTGAGCCAGGAGGGAAAGTGATAGCTGGGTCCCTGCCCTTAAAGAGAGCGCAGGCTGTGCAGAGAGGCAACATAAAATTGGCAGTTTACACAGTGCCATGGGCAAACAGGAGAAATATTTGTTCATACTGTTTTCAGAGCATATTGATGGACTCCTTTGAAAATGAGGGAACTGGCAGGTACCATTTTCCTCCCCCAGCCCCCAGCATAACCATAAACTCCCTGTGGGAGAGGAGGCTGCACAGATATTTGTAGCCTGGACCTGGGGCGCAGAGCAGATTTTGTTAAAGCTGCGTGTGTGCCCCGCCCAGACTCTGGGTGTACACCTGATGGGGTTTTGGAATATAGGTGAGGTTCAGTGGGTTGGAGTCCGGAGCCAATGACCAAGAAATAATTCTTTAGACATCTTTGGTGCAAAATGGTCTTTATTAAAGTACGGTGACAGGACCAGTGGGCAGAAAGAGCTGCTGCCCTAGGGTTGTGAGGGGTGGCTGATTATATACTCTGTGTTTGGGGCAGGTAAGGAAAACGGGAGGTTTCAAAAGGATTTTCCTATGTTAAGACTCACAGGATACTGGAGGCCTTGTCATTGTCAAGTTAAGGTTTTTCCCTGTAGCAAGGCATTAACATGAAGATAGTTGGGAACTTCCTGGAGGAACATTTTTACTCTGCCTGCTTCAAGTGTCCGTTAATGGGCTGTAGATTATAAGAACATTAAATTATATCTACATGTCCTTCTGGAAGCTAGGTTATTGATAGAAATGCTTTGTTCTTATAGATTTCTAAGACATTTGTAAACTGAGGGAGAGTCAGGTCTTACAAGATTGTGATCTCTATAGGTTAACTATCCTTCCTTTCCTTGGCCTTAGGCCAGCCAGGAGTGTCTGAGGAACCATGGGAGGGTGGGTGATGTGGGATGTCAGCTTCTGCTTTGTCCTCAGCTTGCATTCTGTTCCCTTGTCATACCTGCTGCTGCAGGCCATGCCCAGCCATTGTCGTATGCTCTCCACGAGCTTCACCTCCCCAGCAGCCACAGCATTTTGGGAGATCTGGCATAGGACTAGTGGCCCAGTGCAATTTAGCTAACACCAGTACTCCACTCCCAAGTTCCCTGGTGGGCAAGCCCCCTCAGAACTGGTCTGCCTGAGTCCCACTAACACCAGATAGTAAGCTTATACCACAACAGGCAAGAAGGTCAGTGCAGATGGCTGCACTGAAAGGAAAAGTGACTCAGACATAACAGCAGGATGTAAGCAACACACGTAGGATACTCCCCTAAAGTGCCAGGTTCTGTTTAACAGGGAGCACTGCACTTCAAGGGACTCCAGAACTGCCTCTTCATAAAGTCACTTCTTTTAAGAGCAGATGACCTAGGTGACTTTCTTAACAGAGAGAAACAGACACAGAGAGGCAGACAAAATGAGATAGAGAAATTTATCCCAGATGAAAGCAGGATAAGGCCACAGCCAGAGATCTAAGCCAAACAGATATAAGGAACATGCCTGATATCTCAAGAATTTAAAGCAATGATCATAAGAACACTCACTAGACTTGAGAAAAGAGTGGAAGATATGAGTGAGACCCTTAACACAGAATTAGGGAATAATATAGAGGGGCACCTGACTGGCTCAGTCAGTAGAGCATTACACTCTTGATCTTGCAAGTTGGGGCTCCACATTGAGTATACAAATTAATTAAAAATAAAATTGTAAAAAGAAAAGGAATAACATAGCAGAGATAAAGGGCTTAATGAATGAAATGAGAAATACACTTGATGGAATATAGCAGGATGAAAGAAGCAAGGGAATAAATTAGTGACCTTGAAGACAGAGCAATGGAAAGCAATCAAGCTGAAAAAAAGAAAAAAGAATTACACAAAACAAGAATAGACTTAGGGAACTCAGTGGCTCCATCAAACATACTAACATTTGTATTATAGGAGTCCCAGAAGAAGAAGAGAGAGAAAAGTGGACAGAAAATTTATTTGAAGAAATAAAAGGTGACTTCTGTAACCTGGGGAAGGAAACAGATAACCAAATCCAGGAAGTACAGAGAACTCCCATCAAAATCAACAAAAGCAGATCCACACTAAGACATATTGTAATTAAATTGGCAACATACAGTAATAAAGGAAAAAATTCTTTGGAATTCATACAGGAATTCAGTAAATTTGTATGGAACCAAGAAGGACCCCCGAATAGCCAGAGGAATATTGAAAAGGAAAACTAAAACTGTGGCGTCACAATCTTGGACTTCAAGTTCTATTATAAATCTGTAATCAAGACAGTATGGTACTGGCACAAAAACAGACACATAGATCAATGGAACAGAAAAGAGAACCCAGAAATGGACCCTCAACTGTATGGTCAACTAATCTTCCACAAAGCAGGAAAGAATATCCAATGGACAAAAGAGAGTCTCTTCAACAAATGGTGCTGGGAACATTGGACAGCCATATGCAGAAGAGTGAAACTGGACCGTTTCCTTACACCATACACAAAAATAGACTCAAAATGGATGAAACACCTCAGTGTGAGACGGGAATCCATCAAAATCCTAGAGGAGAATGCAGGCAGCAACCTCTTTGACCTCAGAGGCAGCAGTTTCTTCCTAGACACATCACCAAAGGCAAGGGAAGCAGGGCAAAAATGAACTGTTGGGACTTCATCAAGATAAAAAGCTTTTGCACAGCAAAGGAAACAGTTGACAAGCCAGTGGACAGAATGGGAGAAGATCTTTGCAAATGTCTTATCAGATAAAGTGCTAGAATCCAAAATCTATAAAGAATTTATCAAACAAGGAGCAAATAATCCAATCAGGAAATGGGCAAAAGACATGAACAGACATTTCTGCAGCGAAAACATCCATATGGCCAACAGACACATGAAAAAGTGCTCAACATCACTAGGCATCAGGGAAATACAAATCAAAACCACAATGAGATACCATCTCATGCCAGTCAGAATGGCTACAGATATTGGCGAGGATGCAGAGAAAAGAGAACCCTATTGCACTGCTGCTGGAAATGCAAGCTGGTGTAGCCACTCTGGAAAACAGTATAGAGGTGCCTCAGAAAGTTGAAAATAGAGCTACCCTATGACCCAACAATTGCCCTAGTGGGTATTTACCCCAAAGATACAAATGTAATTCAAAGGGGCACCTGCATCCCAATGTTGATAGCAGCAATGTCCACAATAGCCAAACTATGGAAAGAGCCCAGATGTCCATCAACAGATGAATGGATAAAGAAGATGTGGTATATAATGGAATATTATGCAGCCACCAAAAAATGAAATCTTGTCATTTGCAATGACATGGATGGAACTAGAAGGTATTTTGCTAAGTGAAATAAGTCAATCAGAGAAAGACAGTGATCATATGATCTCACTGATATGTGGAATTTGAGAAACAAGACAAAGGATTATAGGAGAAGTGAGGGAAAAATGAAACAAGATGAAACCAGAGAGGGTGACAAACCATAAGAGATTCTTAGTCTCAGGAAACAGACTGAGGGTTGCTGGGAGGGATGGGGTGGCTGGGTGACGGACTTTGGGGAGGGTTGTGGGGAGCACTGTGTATTGTGTAAGACTGATGAATCACAGACCTGTACCCCTCAAACAAATAGTACATTATATGTTAAAAATAATAATTAAAAAATAAATAAAATTTTTTAAGTTTTTAAAAATCTTAAAAGCTAAGGCCAGGAGATTTTTCAGCAGAAACTTTGAAAACTGTAGAGGAGTGGCATGATATATTCAGAATGATAAATGGGGAAAATCTGCAGCCAAGAACACTCTACAGCAAGGCAATCATTCAGAATAGAAGAAAAGATTAAAAAGTTGCCCAGACAAACAAAAACTGAAGGAGTTGTTGACCACTAAGTCAGCTCTGCAAGAAATATTAAAGGGGACATTTCAAGTGGAAAAGAGAAACCAAAAGTGACAGTATAAAGGAATGAAAACACAAAAGCAGGAAAAGTGTTTCTGTTGAAAAAAAAAATCAGGAAACTCACGAAAGAATATAAAACATAACAGAGGAGAAACAAATGGGTTCAAACTTAAATCACTGTCAAGTTAATATAGACTGCTATATGCAGAAGATTATATACAACACTAATGGTAACCATATATAAAAAGCCACTAATAAACATGCAAAGAATAAAGAGAAAGAAATCCGAATATATTACTAAAGAAAATCAGCAAAACATATAAGAGAGACCAAAAAAGTATCAGGAAAAACAAGTGATAAAATAACAGTAAATACATACTATCAGTAATTATGCTGGGTGTAAATAGACTAAATGTTCCAGTCGGAAGACATAGAATGACATAATGGATAAAAAAACAAGATCCATCTATATGCTGCCTGCAAGAGACTCATTTCAGACCAGAAGACACCTGCAGACTGAAAGTGGGGAGCTGAAGAAACATTTGTCATGCAAATCAATCTCAAAAGAAAGCTGGAGTTGTAATATATTGCACAAGCTAGACTTTAAAACAAAGACTGTAAAAAAAAAAAAAAAAAAAAACCTAAGTGACTAAAAATACCGTAACAAGAGACAAGGGAGGATATTATATGGTGATAAAGGGGACAATCCAACAAGAAGATACAAGAACTGTAAATTTTTAGGCATCCATCATAGGAGCACCCAGATACATAAAACAGTTAATAATAAAACATAAAGGATTAATTGATAATAATACAATAACAGTAGGGGACTTTAACACCCCACTTACATCAATAGGTCATCTAAACAGAAAATCAACAAGGAAACCATTTGGTTTTGAAGGACACTCTGGACCAGATGGTATTTAACAGATTATTCAGAATATTCCATCCTAAAACAGCAAAATATACATTCTTTTCAAATGCATATGGAATGTTTTCCAGAAGAAATACCATATTAGCCCACAAAACAAACCTGAACAAACTCAAGAAGATCAAAGTCCTACCATGTGTCTTTTCTGACCACAATGCTGTGAAACTAGAAGGCAACCATAAGAGAAAATCTTAAAAGAACACTAATACATGGAGATTGAATAACATGCTACTAAACAATGACTCGGTTAACAAGGAGATCAAAGAAGATATTAAAAAAAAAATACATGGAAACAAATGAAAAGGAAAACACAGGAGTCCAAACCTTTAGGATGCAACAAAACCAGTTCTAAGAGAGATGTTTATAGCAATATAAGCCTACCTTAAAAAGCAAGAAAAATCTTAAATAAACAGCCTAACTTTACATCTAAGAAAATGAGAAAAAGAACAATAAAAATCTAAAACCAGCAGAAGGAAGAATAGGATAAAGATTGGAACCAAAATAAATGATATAGAAACTAAAACAAAATAAAACAACACAAAAAACAGATCATTGAAAGCAGGAGCTGTTTCTTTGAACAAAAATCAATAAAATTAGTTAACATTTAGGCAGACTTACCAAGAAAGAAAGAGAAAGAACTCAAGCAAAATCACAAATGAGAGAAGAGAAATAACAGCCAATACCACAGATGTACAAACAGTTAAATATTATGAAAAACTGTATGCCAACAAATTGGACAGCCTAGAAGTGGATAAATTCCTAGACACCTATAAGCTACCAAAACTGAAACAGAAGGAAATAAAAAATTTGAACAGGATCATAACCAGCAAGAATTGAATGAGTAACCAAAATTTCCCCCAACAAACAAAACTCCAGGACAAGATGGCTTCACAGGTGAATTTGACCAAATATTTAAAGAGTTACTATTCTACCTAAACTATTCCAAGACAGAGAAAAGAAAGGAAAACTTTCACGTTCATTCTGTGAGGCGCCCAACATTATCCTGATACCAAAATCAAAGATACCACTAAAAAAGAGAACTATAGGCCATATCCCTGATGAAAATAGTTGCAAAATTCCTGAACAAATGCTAGCAAACCAAATTCAACAATACATTAAAAAAATCATTCACCACAATCAAGTGGAATTTATTCCTGGATACAGTGGTAGTTCAGTATTTGCAAATTGATCGCATCAGTAAAAGAAAGAATAAGAACCATGTGATCTTTCTAATAGATGCAAAAAAGCATTTGACAAAGTACAGCATCCATTCATGATAAAAACCTTCAACAAAGTAGGTTTATGGGAACATACCTCAACATAATAAAGGCCATACATTAAAAACCCACAGCTGACATCATCCCCCCCCCCTTTTTTAACACCATCCTTAGATGGGGAAAAACTGAGAGCTTTTCTCCTAAGATCAGGAAGAAGGGAACGATGTCCCCTCTCACCACTTTTATTAAACATAGTTCCGAAAGTCCTAGCCATAAAGGTCAGAAAACAAAAAAGTCATACAAATCATCAAGGAAGAAGTAAAACTTTCACTATTTGCAGATAACATAATACTCTCTATAGAAAGCCAGAAAGACTCCACCAAAAGATTGCTTGAACTGATAGACAAATTTACTAGAGTCATAGGATACAAAATCAGTGTACAGAAGTCTGTAGCGTTTCTATACACCAATAATGAAGCAGCAGAAAGGAAAAAAAATTAAGGAATAAATCCCATTTATATTTGCACCCAAAATAATAAGCAACCTAGAACCTATTTCTAGCAACTAGAAATAAGTGTAACCAAAAAGATAAAAGATGTGTATGCAAATCTATTAAAAAACAGTGGTGAAAGAAATTGAAGAAGACACAAGAAATGGAAAGACATTCCATGCTCAAGAATTGGAAGAACAAATATTGTTAAAATGTCTGTACCACCCAAATTCACAATCTACAGATTTAATGCAATCCCTATCAAAATATCAATGGCATTTTTTTTTAATAGACCAAGAACTGACAATCCTAAAATTTGCATGGAACCGCAAAAGATCCTGAATAGCCAAAGCAATCTTGTAAAAGGAAAGCAAAGCTGGAGGCATCACAATTTTGGACTTCAAGTTGTATTACAGAGCTGTAGTAATCAAAATAGTATTTATTGTACTGGCACAAAAAGAGACACATAGATCAATGAAACAGTTTAGAAAACCCAGAAATAAATGCACAAATTATATGGCCGGTTAATCTTCAGTAAAGCAGGTAGGAATATCCAATGGGAAAAGGACTGTCTTTTCAATGAATGGTGTTGGGAAAACTAAACAGAAGGATGCAAGAGAAAGAAACTGGACCCCTTTCTTACACTATACACAAAACTAAATTCAAAACAGATTAAAGACTTAAAAGTGAGACCTGAA
Organism: Enhydra lutris kenyoni; assembly: GCF_002288905.1. Taxonomy (NCBI): domain Eukaryota; kingdom Metazoa; phylum Chordata; class Mammalia; order Carnivora; family Mustelidae; genus Enhydra; species Enhydra lutris. Next base: position 1,435,593 of record NW_019154131.1, on the reverse strand, counting down.
ACCATAAAAATTCTAGAAGAGGACACAGGCAGTAACTTCTTTGACATTGGCCATAACATCTTTCTAAGTATGTCTCCTGAGGCAAGGAAAACAAAAGCAAAAATAAACTACTGGGGGGGCGCCTGGGTGGCTCAGTGCGTTGAGCTGCTGCCTTCGGCTCAGGTCATGATCTCAGAGTCCTGGGATCGAGCCCCGCATCGGGCTCTCTGCTCTCTAGGGGAGCCTGCTTCCTCCTCTCTCTGCCTGTCTCTCTGCCTGCTTGTGATCTCTCTGTCAAATAAATAAAAAATAAAAAAAAAAATTAAAAAAAATCTTAAAAAAAAAATAAACTACTGGGACTAAATCAAAATAAAAAGCTTCTGCATTTTTATTTTGAGAGAAGGAAAACAACAAAACTAAAAGGCAGCTTCAGAATGGCAGAAGATAATGACAAATGACATATCTGACAAAGGGATAGTATCCAAAATATATAAAATGCTTATACAACTAACACCCAAAAAGCAAATAATCCAGTTAAAAAAAATAGGCAGCATGAACAGACATTCCTCCAAAAAAGATACCCAGATGGCAAATGGACACATAAAAAGATGCTCATCATAATTTATCAGAGACTTGGAAATCAAAACTACAATGAGAAATCACCTCACACCTGTCAGAAGGGCTAAAATCAACAACGTAAAAACAGATGTTGGCTAAGATGTAGAGAAAGGGGAACCCTTACAGTGTCGGTGGGAATAAATACTGCTACAGATACTGTGGAAAACAGTATGGAGGCTCCTCAAAAAGTTAAAAATAAAACTATCTTATAATCCAGCAGTGTTACTACTGGGTATTTACCCAAAAAATACAAAAATACTAATTCAAAGGGATACTTGCATCCCTGTGTTACAGCAGCATTATTTATAATAGTGAAGATACGGAAGCATTCCAAGTGTCCATTGATTGATGAATGGATAAAGAAATGGTATGCACTTGTGTGTGTGTGCATCCACGCGCGCGTGCACACACACGCACACACACACACACACACACACACACAGAGGAATATTATTCAGCCATAAAGAAGAATGAAATCTCGTCATTTGCAATAACATAAATAGAGCTAGAGTATAATGCTAGTCGAAATAAGTCAATCAGGAAAAGACAAATACCATGATTTCACTCATATGTGTAATTTAAGAAACAAAACAAGCAAAGGAAAAAAAGAAACCTGGAAACAGACGCTTAACTATAGAGAACAAACTGATGGTTATCAGAAAGGAGGTGAGTGAGGCATGGGTTAGATATGTGGTGGCTTTAAGGAGTGAGCTTCTGGTGGTAGGCACCAGGGTGATGTATTGAATTGTTGAATCACTATATTGTACACTTCAAAACAGTGTAACACTATGTTAAACAACAGGAATTAAAATATAAACCAAAAAAAAGAAAAAAAATTCTCATCTGTAGTTTTCTATAGATTTCTATAGAAATATAGAAATATATTTTTCTATATATATAGATATATATCAGTTTATATAGAGATACATATCTATATATATAAATATATATATATATGATATATATGTATTTCTATCTATATATGATATAGAAATATATTCTCTATATATCATCTATAGATTTCTCATCTATAGTTTTCTTTTAGTGTCCTTGTCAGGCTTTGGCATTGGTGTCATGCCTAACCTCAAAGAATAAGTTAGGAAGTGTGTCTTTCTTTTCAGTTTTTTGGGAAAAGTTTGAAAAGGAATGGTACTAGTTCTTTTTTAAATGTTTGGTAGAATTCACCAGTGAATCCATCAGATCCAAAGCTCTTTTTTGTTGAGAAATTTTTAAATTATTTATTCATTCTCCTTTAATAGTTACAGGTGTATTCAGATTTTCTGTTTCTTTGTGACTTAATCCTGGTAGATTTTTACTTTTAGGAATTTGTCTATTTCATTTAAGTTTTCCAATTTGGTGGAATACAATTTTCATAGTAATCTTATAATTCTTTTTATTTTTATAGAGTCAGTCATAATGGCCTCACTTTCATCTTTGATTTTCCTAATTTGAGTCTCTCTTTTTTGTCTGAATTCATCTAGCTAACAGCTTGTTAATTTTGTTGATACTTTCAAAAAAGAAAATTTTGATTTCATTGATTTCCTCTCTTCTCTGTTTTGTTGATCTCTGATATAATCTTTATTATTTCCTTCCATTAGCTTTAGATTTAATTTGTTTTCTTATTCTAATTCCTGAAGTTACAAAGTTAGGTTGTTGATTTGAGATCTTTCTTGTTTTTTGGTATAAGCATTTATTTGTAGCTCTCAATTTCTTTCTTAGCACTGTTTTGGCATGTTGTGTTTTTATTTCCATTTATCTATAGGTATCTTCTAATTTTTCTTTTAATTTCTTTGATCTATTGGTTATTTGAGTGTGTTGTTTAATTTCCAGAAATCTGTGGATTTTCCAGTTTTCCTTTTGTTACTGATTTCTGACTTCATCTGTGGCTTGCATTCTGGGAGTAAACAGATGAATTCAAAATGTCAATTAGTGATAAGTGCTATGAAGAAATATAAAGTAGGGTAAGGAGAATAGGAAATGCCTAGCTTGGATGGGATGATGATTGCTCTTTTAATAGGGTGTCAGGGCAGGCTCCCTTGATAAGCTGATACTCAAACAGAGACCTGAAACAAAGAAGGGAGAGAGCCATGTGGATATCTGAAAGAAAAGATGTGGAAGCCCTAAGGCTGGCATCATGTTTGGCATTTAGAGGAAATGCAAAGAGACAAGTGAACCAGGGCTGAGTGAGTGAGGAGGAAAGTGCTAAGAGTCAAGAATAGAGAAGTATGGGGAATCACAGCCAGGTCATGTATGTCTTTAAGGACTTGTTTTTACTCTAGTATGAGATAAACATTGAAGGTTTTTAAGCAGAGGAGGGATATTATCTGACTTACCTTTTAAAGCGCTCACACTGTCTGTTGTGTTGAGATTAGTGAAGTGGGACAACAGGGAAATCAGTTACAAAAAGCAATAATCCAGGCAAAAAAAAATGATGGTGGCTTGGAACAGGGTAGTAGCTAGCTGTTGATTTGCAGTCCTCTTGGGAATTTCCCTGGTAACATCTGAAACTGGCATTTGTATTCAGAGGGCAAGGAGAAACAAAGAAAGAAGCAGGCCACTCCACGTTTGTAGGTGAAAGTTTAAGTAAATGGAACTTAAATTCAATGAGGCTTGTTTTGGGGGGCAGCAAGACAAATGGATCTCTGCACCTGCCCACCAGATCTTAAAACTTTATATAAGAAGCCTTAACTGGATGCAGCCACGTATCTTATACAGGTGTTTTCAGTATCCCATCACTGTCTCAAGACTGTTCTTGGAGCAGCCTCTGAAAGCAGGAAAGGCAAGTAGAATCTATATTCCAAAAGGAGGGAATGAGGAGCCTTTGAGTCCCTAGGTCCGACTCATGGGTCATTTGGCAGTAAACATCTTTTTGATGGTGTTCCCCAATAATAGCAATGCAGATGGCAAGGAATGGTTGAATTCTGGATGGACTGGCAGAATTTTCTTAAACATTGGATATAGAGTGTCAGAAAAAAAAAAGGGTAAAAAGATGATGCCCAATATTTTTGGTCTAAACAACTGGAATTACGGAATTGTCATTAGTTTAAACAGGGGAAACTAAAGGAGCAGCAGGTTTGCAGGGAAGGGATTCAAGAGTTTGGGCCAACATGTGAAGTTTGATACGATTTCTAGATATCCAACTGAACTTATTGAGTAGGCAGTTTAGTATATGAGTCCCAGTTCAAGGGAGTAAGCCAGATGGAGGCATAAATTTAGGAGTTGTCAGGCTATAGATTATATTTAAGCTATGAAACCAGTAGAAATCATCTAGAATGTGAGCACAGAGAAGAGGAGAGATTGAACCCTGGGGCATTCCAACCTTTAGAAGTGGTGGAAAGGAGTAAGACTCAGCAGAAGAGATAGAGAAGGAATGTTCAGTAAGGTAGAGTCTATTCATGAGAATTAGGGGAGAGGGATTGGAGTTTTGTTATGGAGTGGAGCAAAGGAAACAGGGCAGTAGCTGGAAGGACAGGTTGGAGTCAAGAAAGAGAAGGTGCTTTGTTTTGTTTGTTGTCATTAGTGGAGAAATAGCTTTCTGTTTAACGGTAGCTAATAAGCTAAAATGGACTTAGGAAAAGGAAGGGACATTTGGTAGAGTAATATCCATGGATAGATGAGAGAAGATGCATAAAGAGAGGGATTACTTTAGATAGGAAGACAGAATATGAGTACAAATGAAATTAAGTGGCAGATGAGATGTGAGCATATGGACTTGCTTGTCTGATTACTTCTATTTTCCCTGAAAAGAAAATAAAACAAAATAGCTGAGACAGAGAAGAGGGCTGAAAAGGAAGGAACTTCATACCACCCCCATGTAGGTATTTCTAAAAGGAGATTAATTTTACAGTTACTCTGTGTGCCACACATACTATGAGGCAAGTACTGTTATCCCTATTGTTATGATGTAAACCGATACTTAGAAAGTTTAAGGAGCTTTCCCAAAGTCTCATAGCTTTTCAGTGGTGGCAGAGGTGAGACATAAACTTCAGTATGCACAAATGAGAATTTGTAGTAAATATAACTTGGAAAATATATATTCAGATTTTTTTCAAACAAAATAAACTAAAGTGAACTTTAGGGGTAGAATAGAGAAACACAGTTGAAAGCAAAAGAAATAATAAAGGATCTCTAAAATAGTCTATCATTTGGAAATGTTTCCATCTCTCCATAGCTTTATAGAAATATAGCTGTTACGTTTCTATGTGAAAAGGGTTGCTGAAAGATCACTTTTCAGCTTGTTTCTCTATGTTTAATTAAAAAAATATTTCTAGTGAGATAAAAATGTTTAAATATGATTACTCTCAGGATTAAATGATGGATTTTTTTTTTAATTTGCTATTGTCTGTATAAATCAAAAATAGTAAGTACTGTTTCCTAGAATTTCTTGGTTAACATTTCAAAACAATTTTTTTGAGTATAGGTGGCACATAATGTTATAGTTTCAGTTGTACAACATAGTGATAGGATAAGTTTATTCATAATGCTGTGCTCCCCTGAAGTGTAGCTACCATCTGTCACCATACAACACAATTGCAACAGCATTGACTGTATTCATTACAGTATACCTTTTACTCTTGTGACTTACTTATTACCAAACTGGAAGCTTGTATCTCCAACTTCCTTCACGCATTTTTTCCATCCCACGCACCCCTTCCCCCTCTGGCAGCTGTCAGTTTATTTGCTGTATTTGTAAAGTCAGACTCTGCTTGTTTTTGTTGTATGTTTATTCAGTTGGGTTTCTTTTTTAGATTTTATAATGAGTGAAATCATATGGTATTTGTCTTTCTCTGACTTATTTCACTTAGGACAATAACCTCTGGATCTATCCATGCTGTTGCAATGGCATGATCTCATCCTTTCTGAAGGCTGCATAAAATTCTGTGTGTGTGTGTGTGTGTGTGTGTGTGTGTGTGTGCGCGCGCGCGCGCGTGTTAGAGAGGTACCATATCTCCCTTATCCATTTCTCTATTTATGGACACTTATGTTGCTTCCAAATCTTGGCTATTATAAATAATGCTGCAGTGAACAGAGGGGTGCATATATCCTTTAGAATTAATGTTTTTCTTTGGGTAAATACGCAGTAGCGGAACTACCAGATCATATGGTATTTCTACTTTTTACTTTTTTTGTAAAACCTCCATACTGTTTTCCACAGTGGCTTTACCAATTTACATTCCTACTGACAGTGTACAAGGTTCATTTTTTTCCACATCCTTGCCAACATATATGTTGGCAACATATGTTACTTCTTTTTGATTTTTGCCATTCTGACAGTATAAGGTGCTATCTCATTGTAGTTTTGATTTGTATTTCTCTGATGATGCGAGCATCTTTTCATCTGTCTATTGGCCATCTGTATGTCTTCTTTGGAAACATGTCTGTTCAGGTCCTCTGCACATTAATCAGATTGTTTGCTTTTTGGTATTGAGTTGTTAAGTTCCCTATATATTTTGGTTAGTAGTCCTTTACTGGATATATCATTTGCAAATACCTTTTTCCATTCAGCCTTTTTGTTTTGTTGATGGTTTCTTTCGCTGTGCAGAAGCTTTTTATATTTTTATAGTACCAGTAGTTTATTTTTGCTTTTGTTTCCCTTGTTCTAAAACGGAGACAAATCTAGAAAAAATGTTGCCATGCCAGTGTTAGAAAAATTACATCCTCTATTCTAAGATTTTTGTAGTTTCAGGTCTCACATTTAGGTCTTTAACTATTTGGGGTTTATTTTGGTGTATGGTGTTAGAAGACAGTCCAGTTTCATTCTTTTACATGTAAAAGTTTTCCAAGCACCATTTATTGAAGAGACTTTTTCCCATTGTTGCCTTTTATGTTGTAAATTAATTGACCATATAACTGTGGGTTTATTTCTGGGGGTCTTCATTCTGTTCCTTGATCTGTGTGTCTGGTTTTGTTTAAATAACATACTGTTTTGATTACTTCAGTTCTGTAGTGTATCTAGAAGTCTGGAATTGTGATACCTACAGCTTTTATTTTGTTGCTCAAAATTGCTTGGGCCATTCAGGGACTTTTGTAATTCCATACAAATTTTAGTATTATTTTCCTCTAGTTTTGTGAAAAATGCTTTTAGTATTTTGATAGTGATTGCACTGAATCTGTAGATTGCTTTGGGCAGTATGAATATTTAACAATATTAATTCTTCCAGTCAGTGAGCATGGAATATCTTTCCATTTGTGTCATCTTTAATTTCTTTCATTGGTCTTCTATAGTTTTCAGAGTACAGGTCTTTCACCTCTTTGTTTGAGTTTATTCCTGGGAATTTCATTCTTTTTGGTACAATTATAAATGGAATTGTATTCTTAATTCCTCTTTCTGCTACTTTGTTATTAGTGTATAGAGATAGTACCAATTTCTGGATATTAATTTTTGTATCCTGCAACTTTACTGAATTCATCTATTACTTCTAGGAGTTTTTTTATGGAGTGTTTAGAATTTGATTAACTTTTTTAAATGGACTTTTTCACTATATTATAATCAGTAATTATAAAACTATTTCAAATCTATTTCTGTTCGTGCAGCTAGAAGAAAATTACCTTTCTCTCATTTAATAGGTCTTTCAGCAGCCTTTAGAAAGACAGATTGGTGATATGTTTGAACACTCTATTCTGAAATTGTATATATAATCTTTTTCAGTTTCCGATGCCTATACATTCCCTGGGTTTTCTCTTTAAAGATAAATATTGGCAAGATAGAACTAAGCATCTTAGATGCACTTTTTTTCTTTGAAATTTTTATTTAAATCCTAGTTAGTTAACATGCAGTGCAATATTGGTTTCAGGAATAGATTTCAGTGGTTCATCACTTACATGTAACACCCAGTGCTCATCATAACAAGTGCCCTCCTTAATGCCTATCACCCATCTTAGCCCATTCTCTATCCACCTTCCGACATCAACCCTTAGTTTGTTCTCTATCATTAAGAGCCTTTTATGGTTTGTTTCTCTCTCTTACTTTTTTTCCCCTACCCTATGTTCATCTATTTCATTTCTTAAATCCCACATATGAGTGAAATCTTAATGGTATTTGTCTTTCTCTGACTGACTTATCTCAGTTATCATAATACACTCTAGCTCCATCCATGTTGTTGCAAATGGCAAGATTTCATTCTTTTTGATGGCTGAGTAATATTCCATGGTATATATATACCATATCTTCTTTATCCATTCATTAGTCAATGGATATTTGGGCCCATAGTTCAGCTGTTGTTGATAATGTAACTTTTAGTGACTTAATTGAAAGTATTTCAAGATATTGTTTAAAATAATAAAAGTTAGTTTAGCTTCCAAGAGTCTAATACATATGTAATGTTTTGTTGGGCATTTTATTTCAGGAGCCGCCTAAAGAAAGACTATGATGATTTCAGAAGACAGCCTGATCATGATAAATTTACTAGAGAACTGTGGACTACTGAAGAAGGTGAAGGAGATCCTGGAAAAGAATCTCCTAAAGTAGAAATTAGTAAGTCTGTAGACTCCACAGAACCTCTAGATATCCTGGAGAAAGATCACTTTGATTCAGGTAGTTATGAAAACTTTCCTTTAAATCAACAACTAAAACCATAAAGAAAGTTTTAGTATCTTTTGTTGAGGTAAAAGATAATCTGGTTAATGGTAGGTACTGGTTAGGGAAATCTGGTATATTTTGAAATGTCCTGTGTCCTTATAAAAGGTCCCTTGGAGTCATTATTTTAGTTCTAGGAGTATCTGGAGCCAGTGCCTGCCTCTGAGCTGTAGGCATGTTTTTGCACATTATAGACCACACATCTTTGATCTACAATCCCTCTAAATTAAGTTCATCCTCTTCTTTTTATTACTATTTTTGAAGCACTGTTTTTGGTGTTTGATTTAAATGGAACTTGATAAGTTCCTAATACTGTGAAGATTTTTTTATGAGAAATGACCAAGGTTGATGGCCAAATAAACCTCAGATTGAACATACCATTCTAATAAGGAGGCTGGATTAGGTTATCTGTAATGCATTTCAATTTATCAGATTATGTTATTCTGTAAATGTAGTTATCTTTTTCTGCAAATCTAGTTTTAAAAACTTCCTTTCATTATATAAGAGATAAGTGTGAAAATTTGTGGTTAGAAATGTATTAGCCTGCTTTTCATGTCTTTGGTGCATTGAAAAAGAGTAGCTTCTCATCCACCCAGTTTCACCAGATATGAACATAAATTTTTTACAGTAAGAATGAATAATTAAACACCAGGAAAAGCTGAACATTTTTCATCCTTTTGAGTCTCTGAAACTAAAATTAGAATTCTGGGCTCTAATTGCTGATTTGAGTATCTGTGAGATGTAAAATTTCCTCTGCATTTGTATGGGCAGCAGAATTAGTAGAGTTTGAACAAAATAATCCATTCATTAATACATAGTTCTTGGGAATGGTTACGCTATCAAAAAAAACCTGAATTTCTAATATTGAATCATCCTAAAGTAGACTTCTTAATAAATTGCCAGTTCAGAGATTGACTTGCTTTTTTTATGATTGATCTTATTATTTCTATTCAGTTGCTGTTTTATTTAAACAAAATGCTTGCTTTTATAACTTTCAGATGATATGAAACTGTCAGAAATAGATTTTCCTATGGCCAGAAGCAAGTTGTTGAAAAAGGAATTGCCTTTTAAAGATGTTCCGAAGATACTGCCTAAAACACTTAAACGACAGTCTAAACAAACCAATTATCTGGATGATAGCACAAAAGAGCTTTCCCCAAGAAAGAAAGCAAAGTTAAGCACAAATGAGACAACAGTTGAGCTTGTAGAAGGTGAGATGCAAATTGACTGTTTGAATGAATTAAAGCATGCAGAGCCACTGTTTCCAGAGTCATTTGCCTCAATGGATTCAACACCAGTATCTGTTCTCCAGAAAGGGACCAAACCTATTCAGGCCTTGCTTGCAAAGAATATTGGGAACAAAGTGACCTTAACAAATCAACTGCCCCCTTCCACAGGTAGAAGTGCTCCTACAGTGGATAAACCAGTTATATCTCCTCTAGAAGCCAGCCCCATAAAGCCAGCATTGACCTGCCACACCAGTACAAAAGGTCCTTTACAAATGGTATACAAAATGCCTTGTGGCCAGTGGTTGCCCATAGATCTCCAAAACAGCTCTGTGAAGATTCAGATGCAACCTGTGCTAGATCCTAAAACAGGAGAAAAAATCATGCAGCAGGTTCTCATTCTGCCCAAGAATGTTGTGATTCAGCACAAGGAAGGGAAAGCAGTTGCAAAAGAAATACTGCCACTTCAACAGAAAGGTACAGAACATCATTGTTCATCTTTCCCACAGACAGCAAATGTAAACTGTTCTTTACCATCAGTTCTTGTCAGCTCAGCAGGAACTGTTTCTAACCAACTAACTAATATAGTTTTCAATAGGACAGTTACACCTTTGTCAAATGTAAGTAGTGGTAGGCCACAGCCTTTGTCACCTGTAACCTCCATAAGTAGTTTATTAATACCTCCAGTTAAGACTAGCCAGAGTGAGTCAGGAAAAGTCAAGAATGCAGTTTCAGCAGCTACATTCTCCCAGCCCATTGCTTCATCCACCATCTCTTCAACAGTTCAGCCTCTGTTACCAGCAACAACACTAGGTGGATCTACAAATCCTGGTAGTTCCCTCAACTGTTTTGCACAACAAACTGCTGATTCTTCTGAAGCAAAGCAAGAACTGAAAACTGTGTGTATAAGAGATTCACAGTCAATTCTTGTTAGGACACGAGGTGGGAACACTGGAGTTGTAAAAGTACAGACCAGTCCAGATCAAAATTCACCCAACAGCTTATCTGCAAGTTCAGTTTTCACTTTTGCTCCTCATCTTCAGGCATTTCTGGTGCCCAAATCAACATCATCCTCTGTTTTTTCACCTGCAGTTGGAATGACTACTACATCTAGTCTCCCACCTTTTAGCCAAACACCAACTTCTGTTTCCATTCCATCTGGCTTTAATCCATCAGTGGGAAAGAATCTCAAGCTTACATTAGGCCAACCTTCCTGCAGTGGTAATTTGGGTCACGTGATAGATAAAGCTTCACACATGCCTTCTTCTCCCTTAAAGTCCTCTGTTTCTTCTGGTACTCTACTGCCATCAACAGCAAATAATTCAGTAAGTGTAATTAGCATATCAACAGGAAATTTTGGACAAACCAGTGCAAATGTTATTCATACTCCAAGTAAACAGCAACAAGTAGATTATTTCACAAAAAGTTTCCCTATTACAAGATCAGAAGCAACAGCAGCAACAAGTGGAGATGTCATCAGTGGGAGTGCAGTTCACAAACTTATGCTGGTGTCAGCTCCCTCTATTCTTTCTTCTGGCAGTGGAACTGCAATTAATGTGACACCTGCATCAACATCTACAGTTGTCTCAGCCCAGAAATTAGTTTTTATTAATGCTCCAATTCCCAGTGGCACTTCAACTCCAACTATTGTGGCAGAACCATTAAAACAAACTCTTCCTCCCCCCTTGAATAAAACCTATGTTAAGACTCCAGAACAACCCCAGTTAGTACTAATTCCATCTACAGTGGGAGCACCATTAAAAATAAATTCATCACCAACTGTGTCTCAGATAAAAGATGTGAAAATTGGACTTAACATAGGTCAAGCAATTGTAAACAGTTCAGGCAGTGTGCCAGCTATACCATCAATTAACTTATTGCAAAATGTAACCCCAAAAGGAGAAGAAAAAAGTACCAAGGGCTATGTCTTGCCATTGTCAACAAGTGGTAATTCAATTCCAGTAAACTCAAATTTTGTGAGTCAAAATATTACTCCTGTTAATGAATCAGTGGTTTCTGCAACAAGAGCAGTAAACATGTTTTCAGTAACAGGAGCAAATGTGTCTTTGGGTTCTCTTTCGGTGACCTCAACCTCTGCTTCGGTTGGGACACGACCTCCTGTTTTAGTTAGTGGAAATGATACCTCTTCAAGAATTATGCCTATTTTGTCAAACAGACTTTGCACATCAAATCTCGGAAACACTGTGGCTATATCAACTGTGAAAACAGGACATCTTGCATCATCTGTTCTGATTTCAACTACACAACCAGTGTCTCCTAAATGTTTAACATCGGCTTTGCAAATCCCTGTTACTGTTGCTTTGCCTACACCTGTGAATATATCCCCTAAAATAATCAACACAGTTCCACAAGTGGCAACAGTACCAGGAGCCACACGTTCTATATCTCTTTCTAAAAGACAATCTCGGACTTCTGTCCAGTTTCAGTCACCAGGGATTTCAGCTACAGTGCCAACAAATATAAACACAAATAAACCTCAGACTGAATTGCCACCCCTTTCACCAAGTCCAGGTAAAATAATTAATATTTCCAGTTTTGCTTCTCTGCCAAACCAGCAGATGTCCCCTGCTTTAGTCAAATCAACCCCCAGTCACAGTTCCGCTCCAGGTGGGTCTGTCATTCACACCGCTACAGCACCATCAAATGTAAATAGTGTGATAGGGGGTCAGTTGAGTGAACCTTGTATTCAGCAAAAAATAGTCATCAACACCAGTACACCTTTGGCACCTGGCACTCAGATCATGATTAATGGAACGCGGTTTGTTGTTCCACCACAAGGTCTTGGAGCTGGCAGCCATGTTCTTCTTATATCTAGTAATCCAAAATATGGACCTCCCTTAGTTCTTAACAGTGGCCAAGGCCTCCCACCTACATCAGTAGATAACCCTGCCCAGAAAATTACACTAGTATCAAATAATTCTTCAGGTGGGCACCCTGTGAAATATTCTCTAAGAAGCTCTACAAAAATTGTCAACTCTCTTGGGAATGCCAGTCCTCTACCCACAGTACATACAACACCACAGATCATAAACACAACTGCTAAAGTTTCTGTTCCACCTCCCACACCAACAGTATCATTGACTTCAGTAATTAAGTCTCCTTCTGCTACTCTTTTGGCTAAGACATCTTTGGTTTCTGCCATTTGCTCTACTAATCCTCCATTGCCAAGTAGCACATCAGTATTTCATTTGGACACATCAGTCAAAAAATTGTTGGTTAGCCCGGAAGGAGCCATTTTGAATACCATAAATACTCCAGCATCTAAGGTTTCTTCTCTCTCTCCATCTCTCTCTCAAATTGTTGTATCTGCTAGTCGAAATCCTGCCTCTGTCTTCCCTGCTTTTCACTCATCTGACTTAGAGAAGCCCGACACAGCTGCATCTTGAATCTAGACTTAACGAGCCAGGTTTTAAATAATGGGGCATTGTTTTGACTCCCATAAAAATTTTTAACTTTATTACACTGTTGAAAACATACTATACATAGTTGTGTGTATGTGTTTTAATGTATCTTTTCATTAGCTTGCAACAAGGCTTTGTTTTCTTGGGGAAGAAAAGATCTATTCCATTTCACTTACTGATATGAATATGTTTTCAAAGGATGTTTAAAATAGACAAGATTTACCCTGTCTATATTGCATAAATTGAACCAAGTCAAGTTTTACTAGTTTGGAGTAAGCTAGCCTTTTGCACACTTGCATTGACATGTTTCTTCTTGAATTTGGACTATTGCACCGTGTATTTACAATGTGATATTCTGTGTCATTAGTGAAATCTTGTTTTTGTTTCTGTAAAAAAAATATAAATATATATATATATATATATATATACACACACACACACACACATATATATATATATATGCATTGTGAAAATGCAGTCCATGGTGTAAAATTGTACATACTCCGAAATCCCTAACAACCTGTACTAAACTATATGTACAAAGAACTATGCTGTCTTATTTATGTTTTGTTTACATAATGTATAGTTTTTTAAGTATTTTAGTAATTTTGGACCAGTGAACTGTTAGCAACAATGCAGAAGAATCTGCATGTAATAAATTGAGTTGCTGTATTTCTTTGTTTGAATACCATTTTTAAAGTGCGCTCTTATTCCACTGTAAGAATACATTATGTAAAATGAAACAGCCCTTTACAAAAAGGAATTAAGGCTGGGAAATTTGAATTAATGGCTAGCACTTGTACAAGGTTTTACAGTTTACAAACTTTACTCGACATATCTTATTTATTTTTCACAGTACTCTTGAAAGGTTAAGGGTGTTGTCCAAGGTCACCTAGCTAGTGGGTGGTAGACCTGAACTAGGAGACCTGATGCTTTAAATCCTTTTCCATGATTGTACATTACTTCTGTTGTAAAAATTCACTCTGAATTTCATTGCTTTTTTTCTCTCATTTTACCACCAAATTCTCCATTGACCAAAACAAGTAATCTTTCAGACCAATGTGTTTGGTCTATGTTAATGCACCCCAGATATGTTTTACTAACTTTTAATTTTTAAAAAGTCTTAGATCCGCAAGAAGTTGTGATGGTAGTATGAAGAGGTCCCATGTACCCTTTAAGTTTCCATCTGATATATCTAGTTTTATACTGAGGTGTTTGTTCATAGTTGACTGATTTTCCAAAATGATAAAAGATGAATTTTCCCTTTTTTAATTTAGAATAACAATTTAGAATAACAATAATTTAGAATAACAAATTCCCTTTTTTAATTTAGAATAACAATTTGTTATTCTAAATTATAATCTTCAATTATAATTATTTTTTGCTTTTGTTGTTATGTTTTGTTTTTCCAATTACAGAGCAGTTATTTATATTCTATTGTAAAGCAAACAGTTTTTATGGGTCAGCTTATTCTCAGGGTTTGACTTTGTGGTATTTCAGATTATGCCTCATTTTAAATAAAAGATAGATTTTATCATCACAATGAACACTGAGTAGTGTATAGAATTGTTAAAATCACTATATTGTGCACCTGAAACTAATATAACACTGTATGTAAACTATACTACAATTAGAAATTAAAAAAAAAAAAGGCAGGCACAACATGGGGAATACACACACAATGTGTAACTGGTTAGTTATAAATATTTAAAAAACAAAAGACAAAGCAAGAAGATAGATTTTATATTTAAAAGCCTAAAAAAATTTTCTATTTATTGAATCTTTATATCCATTATCTTATTTGGGATACTGATTGTATATTCATCCATGTTACATTTATAATGATGTTAAAACTCATCACATGATGCCTGGGCTTGAGAATGTTCGGGAAGAATGGACCTAACGACTTCCTTTGAAACTACATTGATATTTATTAGTTATCAAAGTGGAGAAGGTAGTGAGGGTGTTCCTGGAAAGTTGTTAAAGGCTCTCAAGAACCTATAGTTACGTTCTAAAACAGTATCTTTGCCAGTCAATGCTCTACTATGTAGTCACCCTCCCTCTTCCCCTGTCCATTTAGGTAGACTTTGGATTTCAAGGGGATGTGGGTGATATTTGGAAATTCATCGCATTGTGCATAGGTGGTGCTCAATAAATTAATGTATTTACATACTCCCCTTTTAAAGCAAAATAGCCTGAAACTATGCATCTTTTGCCTGAAAAGAATTATCTGAGCCTTTTCCAGAAACTAATTTACTGAATTACTTATGGCTCAACTTTAATCCCAGTGAAGGACCTAAACTAATTATTAACCACTAATTCTTTTCTAACTCCTAAATCCAAAATCCTAATATGACCTTTGAAACTCTGCTCTGGTGAACCTTTTAGAGTGAAGCCCTGCCTCCACCTCCCATCCCCTTAGGGCCTAAAAGGCTCTTCAGTCTATTTCTGCTTACTTCACCAGCTTCTTTTCAACCTAATCTTCCCTTGTCTGTTGCACTCTAGTTAATTTCAATAGTAGGTCAAGGTCTTTTTATATGTTCTCTGTGACTTAATGTTTCATTGTAGATCTTATTACGTATGACGTAACTCCCTCTCCTTACCATACTCAGCATCAGGATACCACAGTCACTCATAGATTGAGGACATGGATCAAGAAGGGCGTGGTACTATATTACTATAACAAGATTACTTGTATGCAGTTATTTAATGCCTGTCTTCTTTTTAAAGAGAGACCTTGGGGCGCCTGGGTGGCTCAGTGGGTTAAAGCCTCTGCCTTCAGCTCAGGTCATGATCCCAGGGTCCTGGGATCGAGCCCCGCATCGGGCTCTCTGCTTGGCAGGGAGCCTGCTTCCTCCTCTCTCTCTCTCTGCCTGCCTCTCTGCCTACTTGTAATCTCTGTCTGTCAAATAAATAAATAAAATCTTTAAAAAAAAAAATAAATAAAGAGAGACCTTGACAGTTGTCCTCATTGTCCCCTCAGCAACTGGCACTCGATAGACATGCAATATGTAATTGCTGAATAAATCAGTGAGCAATCTAGATATCTTGCATGATTTAAGGTCCGGTTTACTTTTTGAAAGTAATACTCCATTTTTTTACTAGAAATTTGACTGAATTAATAGATTTATATAATCAAAAGCCAAATTCTTTCTCCTTTGCTTTCAGTCTGGTAGGTCACGTGGATTTCTAGGCTCTTGGCCAAAAAGTACAAAGTCAAATTCCTCAGTTCTTTCTATTCAGTGATACTGATGTGGGAAACAGAGGCAGAAGAAAAGTTATTAAACTTCCTTACCCACTGACAAGCCCTTGCAACAGGGAGAGTGACATTCCTCTAGGGACTCAACTACCTCCACTTTAAGGCTTTGCTAAGGGCAAAGGGCAATCCTAGCCTGATCAACCCCTACCCCCACCCAGGATCCTTAAGTGTACTTTAACAATTCCTTTGGAAACTTTCTTTTTCTCTAAACCCTCCAAGATACATGTTGACAATCATTCCCTAGCATATGGCCCACTGATATACATCTGAAGGGTCTCATAACAAAAGTTTTATTACCAGTAATGAATAACCTTTTTCCCAACAATAGCTAGCTCCTCAAGGTCCTGGACACCTTGCTTCCAAAATTCCTTACTTACACCATCCCTGACTCCCTCCCAACTTGCAAGTATAGAATGGACCACTCCACACAGCCCTGGGACAGCACCTCTTTCTGCCCACAGGTCCTGTGACTAATAAACCACCATTTTGCACCAAAGATGTCTCAAGAATTCTTTCTTGGTCATTGGCTCCAGACCTCACCCCTCCGAACTTCACTTATATTCTAAAACTTCATCATTAAGTATTCTTTAATAGTTGTTTATAAAGGCATTTATGCAGAGGAGAAGTCACTACAGTGCTACTGTAACCCTTCATGGTCCTGGAATAATGTTTTTACACATAAGTATAGAATGAGGACATTGGATGTCTGTATTCAGCATCGTTTTAAATGCTAAGTTAAAACATGCTAAAATAATATCTCTTTCTGATATGTTAGCTCTTTCCTCTCATTTCCTTTATGGTTTTTCCTGAAAGAAAAAAAAATCAATTCTCCTTTGTAGTTAAAAAGATATATATATACTTTTATTTATACACACACACACACATATAAATAAATTCTTTGTAGTTAAAAAATGTATATATATTTTATATATAAAAGTGTGTATATATATACATATATATGTGTGTGTATATATATCTTTAGACCCATTTCCATTTCAAGCCTCCAATTTTCTGGTGCATCTAATAATTAATTGACGTCAGTAGTTTTATAATTAAAGCAGTGATGTCTAAAGCAGTACATGAAGATAAATGAAAATGTTTACTTGACCCAGTATATCACATTAACTTAGTGAATTAAGAAATCTTGAATATTAAAAGCTTGAGAATGTAGCAAATTCTGAAAATGATCTAAGAAATTTGTTGAGGAGTTGTCCAAAATTACACTGTACTATAACAGAGATGATCTACAATTTATCATAAGTCATTCCAAAAGTTGTTTTGCTCTCACCTGAGCCTGAAGCCTCACTGTTGTTCTAATGCTGTCATCTGTCCCAGGTATTTTTACTAATTTATTCAACAAGCATTTATTATGCATGCCACAGTGCTTGGCTTGTTAACAAGTTTATTGAAAAAGCTGAATGAAGGGCATGGCATAGTTCAGGTTCTTATAGTTCAACTTGGGGACAAAGTCTGAGTGTGAGAAAGTACTGTAGTTAAGTAATAAATGAAAAAGTACTGAAGAATCAAATACATGTTTTTATGTGTGTAATCCTCAATATCATTCATAAATTATCAATGTAAATGGAAAATACTGTCAATGTAAGTTTCAGATTTAAAGAGGTGTAAATTCACTCTAAGCATTTGTTGAGAACCATGTAATACAGAAAGTGTAGGAACAACATAGATGAGTAAGATCCCACCCCTATCCTCAACACAAAACACAATAAAAGAATATAACAATAAGTTAAAAGTATATGTCAGAGAAATAAAGAACTCTTAGGAATTCAGCAGTGAGATGATAGAAGTTTCATATAAGAGGTGGCATTTGTGCTGGGACTGAAAGTATATTTAGAACTGGGCTTGCAAGGACTCACTCAGCCTTAGAAAAGCACTGGGAAGTTAACAATACTGTATTGCACATTTAAAAGTTGCTAAGAGTAGATCTTAAAAGTTCTCATTATAAGAAAAATATCAGGGATGGTTAAGTGTCTGCCTTTGGCTCATGATCCCCGGGTCCTGGAATCAAGTCCCACATCAGGCACCTTGCTCAACAGGCAACCTGCTTTTCCCTCTGCCTGCTGCTCCCCCTGCTTGTGCTCTTTCTCTGACAAATAAAATCTTAAAAAAAAAAGTAACTGGGTGGTGATGGGTGTTAACTAGACTTAATGGATGATCGTTCTACAATATATACATAAATCATGTAAACATTGGTGATGTGGTTTTGGAATATAAGTGAAGTACGGTGAGATGAGGTCTGGAGCAGATGACGAAGAAAGAATTCTTGAGATGTCTTTGGTGCAAAATGATGGGTTTATTAGAGCATGGGGACAGGACCTGCGTGGCAGAAAGATCTGTTGTACTGGGGTTGTGAGGGGTGGCTGATTCTATATTACGGGGTTGGGGGAGTAAGGAAAAGGGAGGCTTCAAAAGAAATTTCATGTGTTAAAGGAGACCTGTAAGATACCAGAGGCCTTGCCACTGTCAAGATTGTTTCTCCCCTCTAGCAAGGCATTAACATTAAGATAGTTGGGAGATGCCTGGAAGAATGTCACTTATGTCCCACCCAGGAGTGGGGGTGGGGGAGGTTGCAGGGTGTTAGCTTGTGCTTCGTCTTCAGCCAGCCTTCTGCTCCCTCATCACTGGGGTGCCTGCTGCCTCTATAAAGGCTCACCGGAAAACAAACGCTGAATGCTGTTTTTGCTTTTCTCCGTTTTTTTTGTAAAAACAAAAAACCTCTTTGAATTTCTTTCGGTTAGCAAAAACAGGTACTAATGGAGCTCTTTTGTAAAAGTGAACTAGCATAATGCAAACTTTTGAAAACTTGGGCTAAACCTAATACTATATTACATTTCAATTATATCTCAATTTTAAAGAAAAGCACAAGGAGCATTTAGGGAACAGAGCAATTGAATTTGAAAGGAGTATTATTGGTTAAGAGGGCCAAAGGGGAGTAACTAAAAAATAGGTGACTTAGGGTAATAAAGGACTGAAAAATATTCTGAAAGTAATTGGGATTCTAGGGAAGCTTCCAAAGCAAGGGTATTAACATAAGATAAAGATCAATTAAATTACCTTGCAGGATTGCTGTGAGGATTAGATATGATAATTTGTGTAATACACTTGGCCCAAAGCCTGCCACAAAGTAAATGTTTAATAAACAGTAGCTGCTATCGTTTACTTGACTAGTGACAAGCCAATTAGGAAGTTACCAGGTGGTCAAGTTACTAGGTGGGTCAATCTTGCTGTGGCTGAGGTTGAAGAGGTTGCTGCCTGTGTTCTTCACACCTGACGACCTTATCTGGCAGTGATGGTAGCACCAGAGAAGTGAGAAAAAGAGATAGAAACTATAGGTTTGCCCCAATTTCCAAAAGCTTTCATTATGCTCTTTCACTTTTACAAAAGATAACTGAAAGAAATCCAAAGAGGTTTTTTGTTTTTACAAAAAATGGAGAAAAGCAAAAATAGTGTTTAGTGTTTGTTTTGCAGTGAACTTTTACAGAGGTAGCAGGCACCCTAAGCAGTGAGGTACCACCAAGCTCCTTCCCTGGGAACTGTGCTCAGTGTCTCAGCATCAAATTGCCATAGGTTTGACCTGTGTCTGTGAGCATCTGTGTTTATCTCAATTTGCTTTGAATCTGTTAGCAAAATGTGTCCTAAGTTATCCACAATAGCTTACTTAAGAGCTTATTTTTGGGATCTGGGACCACTAGAAAACTTTCCCATATAAATTAGTGGTAATTGTCTCCACTTTACACCATGTCAGCTTGAAACTTTTCATAAGAACCCTCCACTTTCAGATAGTGAGGGAAACCTGTATTTAGACTGAGAAGGACAGTGGAAGGGTTTGTTTGTTGTTGTTGTTGTTTAAGGGAAAGACTTTGCATAAAACTTAAAAATGTCTTAACAGCAAAGAATATCAACAATTATCTGCCCTAATTTAATCAGTGAACCTAGTGCTAAACTAATAAAAAGACTAATAGGTTTAGTTGGAGGATGGTATTTGGGTTTGTTTCGGGTTTTGTTTTTGGTGGATGTCTTGTTTTACATTGTTTTTTAAACCAAAATTAATTGAGATAAATATTCTGTTATTTTTATAGATTTCTTCCCAAAATTCATAGCATGTATAAATGGTGTTTATTAATTGTTTTTCTGTGATCATGTAAAAATTCAGTTATGGCTTAATTAATAGTAGGCTATTTAGTTCAATCTAAATACAATACTTATTTGGATTTAATTCCAGAGGATCAAATGAAGTGGTCTAATCTCCAGA
Source organism: Enhydra lutris kenyoni (assembly GCF_002288905.1). Taxonomy (NCBI): domain Eukaryota; kingdom Metazoa; phylum Chordata; class Mammalia; order Carnivora; family Mustelidae; genus Enhydra; species Enhydra lutris. The sequence goes on along the minus strand of NW_019154131.1, from coordinate 1,415,243 downwards.
AGAATTTTATTAAAACCACTTACATTGACAAAACACTATCTTAGGAATTATAATTCTAGAAAAACTTCAATTTGAGCATATATAGCATCAATTACGTAAAAACGTTTAAGCTAAAAAAATTGCTTAAAATTACTTTTTTTCGTTTTTCTTAATTAGCATATAATGTATTATGTGTTTCATGGGCACAGGTCTGTGACTCATCAGTCTTACACAATTCACAGCATTGACCATAGCATATACCATCCCCAGTGTCCGTCATCCCCACCAAGACCCTATCCCTCCCACACCCCTCCCCTCCAGCAAACTTCTGTTTCCTGAGATCAAGAGTCTCTTATGGTTTGTTACCCTCTCTGGTTTCATCTTGTTTCATTTTTCCCTCCCTTCACCTATGATCCTCTGTTTTGCTTCTTAGATTCCTCTTATCGGTGATAATTGTCTTTCTCTGATTGACTTATTTTGCTTAGCAAAGTACCCTCTAGTTCCATCCACATTGTTGCAAATGGCAAGATTTCATGGTTTTTTTTTTAATGGATGCATAATATTCCATATATATATATATGGAATATGTATAGATATATACCCTATGACCCATGGGTCATAGGGTAGCTCTATTTTCAACTTTTTGAGGAATCTCCATACTGTTTTCCAGAGTGGCTGCACCAGCTGCATTCCCACCAACAGTGCAGGAGGGTTCCCCTTTTTTCCATATCCTTGCCAACACCTGTTGTTTCCTGACTTATTAATTTCAGCCTTTCCAACTGGTATGTGTTCGTATCTCACTGTGGTTTTGATTTGTATTTCCCTGTTGCCAAGTGATGTGGAGCACTTTTTCATATATCTGTTGGCCATTTGGATGTCTTCTTTGCAGAAATGTGTATTCATGTCTTCTACCCATTTCCTGATTGGATTATTTGTTCTTTGGGTGGTTGAGTTTGATAAGTTTTTTCTAGATTTTGGATACTAGCCCTTTATCTGATATGTCATTTGCAAAAATCTTCTCTCATTCTGTCAGTTGTCTTTTGGTTTTGTCAGCTGTTTCCTTTGCTGTGCAAAAGCTTTTTATCTTGATGAAGTCCCAATAGTTCATGTTGGCCCTTGCTTCCCTTGCCTTTGGCAATGTTTCTAGGAAGACATTACTGTGGCTGAGGTTGAAGAAGTTGCTGCCTCTGTTCTCCTCAAGGATTTTGATGGATTCCTGTTTCACACTGAGGTTTTTCATCCATTTTGAGTCTATTTTTGTACATGGTGTAAGGAATGGTCCAGTTTCAGTCTTTTGCATGTGGCTGTCCAATTTTCCCAACACCATTTGTTGAAGAGACTCTCATTTTTCCATTGCAAATTCTTTCCTGCTTTGTCAAAGATTAGTTAACCGCAGAGTTGAGGGTCTATTTTGGGGCACTATTCTGTTCCATTGATCTGTGTCTGTTTTTGTGTCCGTACCATACTGTCTGAATGATTATAGCTTTGTAACAGAGCTTGAAGTCCGGGATTACGATGCCACCAGCTTTTTCTTTTTCAACATTCCTTGGGCTATTCAGGGTCTTTTCTGGTTCTATACAAATTTTAGGATTATTTTTTCCATTTCTTTGAAAAAAGTTGATGGTATTTTGATAGAGATTGCATTGAACATGTATATTGCTCTAGGTAGCATAGACATTTTCACAACATCTGTTCTTCTAATCCATGAGCATGGATTATTTTTCCATTTCTTTGTGTCTTCCTCAATTTCCTTCCTGAGTATTCTATAGTTTTCTGAGTATAAATTCTTTGCCTCTTTGGTTAGACTTATTCCTAGGTATCTTTTGGTTTTGGGAGCAATTGTAAAAGGGATCAACTCCTTAATTTCTCTTTCTTCTGTTTTGTTCTTGGTATATAGAAATGCAATTGATTTCTGTGCATTGATTTTATATCCTGGAACTTCACTAAATTCTCTATGAGTTCTATAAGTTTTGGGATGTAGTCTTTTGGATTTTCCACACAAAGTATCATACCATCTACAAAGAATGAGAGTTTGACTTCTTTGCCAATTCGGATGCCTTTTATTTCTTTTTGTTGTCTGATTGCTGAAGCTAGGACTTCTAGTACTATGTTGAATAGCAGTGGTGATAGTGGACATCCCTACTGTGTTCCTGATCTTAAGGGAAAAGCTCTCACTTTTTCCCCATTGAGAATGATATTCACTGTGGGTTTTCATTGATGGCTTTTATGATATTGAGGTAGGTATCCCCATCCCTACACTGTGAAAAGTTTTGATCAAGAAAGGATGCTGTACTTTGTCAAAATGCTTTTTCTGCATCTATTGAGAGTATCATATGGTTCTTGTCCTTTCTTTTATTAATTTATCAGATTGATTTGCAGGTGTTGAACCAACCTTGAAGCCTAGGAATAAATCCCACTTCGTCGTGGTGAATAATCCTTTTAATGTACTAATTGGCTAGTATTTTGGTGAGAATTTTTGCATCCATATTCATCAAGGATATTGGCCTCTAATTCTCCTTTTTGATGGGGTCTTTGGTTTTGGGATCAAGGTAATGCCAGTCTCATAAAATGAGTTTGAAAGTTTTCCTTCCATTTCTATTTTTTGGTATTTTTTATAGGTATTAATTATTTTATTTATTTATTTTTATTTATTTTTTAAAATTTATTTTATTTATTTATATTTTTTATAGGTATTAATTATTTAAATGTTTGGTAAAATTCTCCTGGGAAGCCATCTAGCCCTTGGCTCTTATTTTTGGGGATATTTTTAAATAGTGTTTCAATTTCCTTACCAGTTATGGGTCTGTTCAGGTTTTCTATTTCTTCCTGGTTCAGTTTTGGTAGTTTATAGGTCTTTAGGAATGCATCCATTTTTTCCAGATTGTCTAATTTGGTGGTATATAGTTGCTCATAATATATTCTTATAATTAATTTGTATTTCTTTGGTGTTGGTCTCCTCTTTCATTCATGATTTTATTGATTTGGATTCTCTTTTCTTTTTGATAAGTCTGGTCAGGAGTTTATCAGTCTTATTCTTTCAAAGAATCAGTTCCTAGTTTTGCTGATCTGCTCTACTGTTCTTTTGGTTTCTATTTCATTGATTTCTGCTTTGATCTTTATTATTTCACCTCTCCTGCTGGGTTTAGGCTTTATTTGCTGTTCCTTCTCCAGTTCCTTTAGGTGTATGGTTATGTTGTGTATTTGAGACCTTTCTCGTTTCTTGAGAAGGCTTGTACTACTATATACTTTCCTCTTAGGACTGCCTTTGCTGCATCTCAAAGATTTTGAACAGTTGTGTTTTCATTTTCATTTGTTTCCATGATTTTTTTAAGTTCTTTAATTTCCTGGTTGATTCATTCATTCTTTAGTTGGATGCTCTTTAGTTTCCATGTATTTGAGTTCTTTCCAACTTTCTGCTTGTGAGTGAGTTCTAGTTTCAAAGCATTGTGGTCTGAAAATAGGCAGGGAATGATCCTAATCTTTTGGTACCAGTTGAGACCTGACTTGTGACCTGGAATGTGATCTATTTTGGAGAATGTTCCATGTGCACTAGAGAAGAATGTATATTCTGTTGCTTTGGGATGGAATGTTCTAAATATATTTGTAATGTCCATCTGGTCCAGTGTGTCATTTAAAACCTTCATTTCTTTGTTGATCTTTTCTTAGGTGATCTATCCCTTTCAATGAGGGGGGTTGTTAAAGTCCCCTACTATTATTGTATTATTGATGATGTGTTTCTTTGACTTCTATATTGGCTACTCCCATGTTAGGGATATAGATATTTAAAATTGTTAGATCTTCTTGTTGGACAGACCCTTTAAGTATGCTACACTGTCCTTCCTCATCTCTTATTATAGTCTTTGGTTTAAAATCTAATTTGTCTGAACTAAGGATTACCACCCCAGCTTTCTTTTGATGTCCATTAGCATGGTAAATGGTTTTTACTGCCTCCTTAAAATCTGGAGGTGTTTGGGGGTCTAAAATGAATCTCTTGCAGACAGCATATCAGTGGGTCTTGGTTTTGTTTGTTTGTTTGTTTTAATCCATTCTGATACCCAATGTCTTTTGATTGGGGCATTTAACTCATTTACATTTAGGGTAACTATCAAAAGATATGAGTTTATTGCCATTGTATTGGCTGTAAGATGACTGTTACTGTATTGTTTCTGTTCCTTTCTGGTCTATGTTACTTTTGGCTCTCTCTCTTTGCTTAGAGGACCCCTTACAATATTTCTTGCAGGGCTGGTTTGGTGCTTGCAAATTCTTTTAGTTTTTGTTTGTTCTGGATGCTTTTTATCTCTTCTCTATTTTCAATGAAAGCCTAGATGGTTATAGTATTCTTGGTTGCATTTTTTTCTCATTTAGTGCTCTGAATATATCATGCCAGTCCTTTCTGGCCTGCCAGGTCTCTGTGGATAGGTCTGCTGCCAATCTAATATTTCTACCATTCTAGGCTACAGACCTCTTGTCCCAAGCTAATTTCAGGATTTTCTCTTTGTCTCTGAGACTTGTAAGTTTTAGTACTAGATGACAGGGTGTTGACCTATTTTTATTGATTTTGAGGGCAGTTTTCTGTGTCTCCTGAATTTTAATGCTTGTTTCCTTTCCCAAATCAGGGAAGCTCTCTGCTATAATTTGCTCCAACATACCTTCTTCCCCTCTCTCTCTTCCTTCTGCTCTGGGATCCCAATTATAATAATATTGTTTCATCTTACAGTATCACTTATCTCTCAAATTCTCCCCTCGTGATACAATATTTATCTCTCTTTTTCTCAGCTTCTTTATTCTCCATCATTTGCTCTTCTATATCACTAATTCTTTCTTCTGCCTCACTTATCCTAGCATTAAGGGCCTCCATTTTTTTTATTGCACCTCATCATTTATTGCACGCCTTTTTTATTTCAACTTGGTTATATTTTAGTTCTTTTATTTCTCCAGAAAGGGGTTCTCTAGTATCTCCTATTCTTTTTTCAAGCCCATATAGTACATTATCATAATGTAATTAATCGTTATTCTGAACTCTTGTTCTGACATCTTGCTAATGTTCATATTGATTAGGTCCCTGGCAGTTGGTACTGCCTCTTGCTCTTTTTTTGGAGGTGAATTTTTCCGTTTTTGTCATTTTTTTTTTTCCAGAGAAGAATAGACGAATGAGAGAACAAAATGCTAAAAGGGTAACAACAACCCCAGAAAAATATACATGAAATGAATCTGAAGAGACCCACAACTGTGGAGAAAAGAAAGGAAAAAGAAAAAAAAAAGAATATGATCAGGCTGGTGAATAGAACAGAACCACACATTAGATTTGGAGTGTATTTTGGTCTGTTAGAAGAAAATGCCCCCCAAAATTTAAGGAAAGAAAAACTTATACATATACAAAATAAGGGTAAATATGATGGAGGGATAGAATATGACTGTCAAGATGAAAATTTAAAAAGATTTTAAAAAGGAATTGATAAGAAATGGGTTGAAAAAGAAAGAAAAAAAATTTGTAAAAAGGTGAGGTAGAGAATGTGATCAGGCAAGAGACTAAAACAAAGCCATACATTAGATTTAGGGTATATTTTGGACTGTTAGAAGAAATTGTATCCCAAAAATTTAAAGAAAGGAAAACATATATATATATATATATATATATATATATATATACATAAATAAAAAAATATGAAGGGATAGAATATAACAGTAAAAATGAAAATTTAAAAAGATATTTTAAAAAGATATTGATGTTAGTTAAAATAGGAAAGAGGAAAAATTCAAAAAAAAGAAAAAAAATAAAATTAAAACAATTTAACTTTAAAAGACTGAAGTGTCATGGGAAAAAAGCCATGAATTCTATGTGTTGTATTCCCCTAGCCTGGGGTTTTGAAGTTCTCATTGATCAGTAAACTTGGTCTTGGCTGGATGTTCTTGCTGATCTTCTGGGGGAGAGGCCTGTGGCAGTGACTCTCAAGTGTCCTTACCCCCGCCAGAATTACCCCACCCTTGCAAGGGGCCAGGCTAAGAAATCTGCTTGGGTTTGCTCTCAATAGCATTTGTTCCCTGAAAGCTTTCCATACAGCTTTGGAGGACAAGAATGAAAATGGCAGGGGCACCTGGGTGGCTCAGTGAGTTAAAGCCTCTGCCTTCAGCTCAGGTCATGATCCCAGGGTCCTGGGATTGAGCCCCACATTGGGCTCTCTGCTCAGTGGGGAGCCTGCTTCCTCCTCTCTCTCTGCCTGCCTCTCTGCCTACTTGTGACCTCTCTCTGTCAAATAAATAAATAAAATCTTAAAAAAAAAAAAGAATGAAAATGGCAGTCTCCCAATCTTCAGCCCAGAGGAGCTGAGAACTCAGGCCTGCTCCTCAGTGAGCCCTCAGAGAAAAGCAGTCAATCACTTCTGTCTCCCTAGTCTCCAGCCACACTCTGTGACCTGGCCTGTGACCAAGGATTTCTATCTCTGGCATATGACCCTATTCGGAGATTCCAAACCCAGCAGATTCCTGCAGCGTGCTCCTGTACTGCTCCTCCTGGTGGAGGAAGTGGAGGGATCTCCCTGTATCTGCCACTGTGGGGTCCCTACTCGAAGAGTAGTGGCCTGACTCGGCCACGGATCATGGTTTATGGCAACCCTGAGCTGAGACCCCACTCCTTGGCTCCATCTTTGCAGCTAGCTTCTCTGCTCCAACACCTGGGAGCTCTGCCACACTCAGGCACCTTCAGTCTTTCTGCAACCCTGAGGGTCTTGAGACCACACTGTCCCAGCGAGGGCTCCCCCACCCCCACCCCCGCTTAGCCACTGGAGTGACATCCCTTGGTGCAGCAGACTTCTAAAAGTTCCAATCTTGTGCTCTGCTGCTCTATCACTTGCAGGGAGCCAGCTGACAGAGGCTCCCCCCCCATAGTCTATCTTCCCACATATCACCTCGGATTCACTTCACATGTCCTACCTTCAGAAAGTGGTCGCTTTTCTGTTCAGAGAATTGCTGCTATTCTTTTCTTTGATCTCCTTTTGAGTTTGCAGGTGTTCAGAACAGTTTGACTATCTAGCTGAATTCTTGGGACCAGATGAAATTTAGGTCTCCCTATTCCCCTGCCATCTTGCTTCTCCTATTCTCTAAATTACTTTTAAAGAGAAAAGACAGATGCCCTGCTGTGGATGTCCTGTGCTACTATAACTTGAGTCAAACTTTTCTCCTAAATGGATGATTCAGGGAGTCTCCTGATACTCTCTAGCTGCTGCCCATGAGTACATTTGGAACAATGGAGGCCACTTGGGAAAACTGGAATTACATTTCCTGATCCAAATTTTTTTTGTTGTGATTATTTTCTTAGCAAACTTTCTCTCAGCCAAGCTGCTCTTTTCTCATGGGAAATAATCCAGCTTTGATAAAAGGAAGTGTTTCTTTCTCTTTCTTAAGACCATCTCCCTGTAGGAGTCACACTTCTGACATATATGGCTTCATATACTTTGGGAAAGTTCTTCTAGATTTCTAAGCAGAAAACTCTCTCCTTAATGGATTTTCTGCAGATATATGTTACATGTTCTTGATATACTTCAAGCATTATTTGAAGTTTTAACTGAAGTTTTAAAATCTGAATCTTGAGCAGTATTTTTAGACTGCAAAGATATTTGTTCATTTTGGAGACCACTCATTTGAATTAAAAGTCATTGATTCATTTATTTTCCTTCACTTTTTAAGTTGTCCTTGTTTTTCTCCTTCAAGACTTATTAAGAAAAAGTTAACAGCATTAGTGTATTTCTTCAAATTGACTTCTAATTGGCAGCCCAGGAATTCTCAATTTTCTGATTCTTTGTCTAATTTCAAGTTGCCATCATCCTCATTATATTCTCTTAAAGAGAGCAAGCAAACTTGTCTTCAGTGTGGTTTTCGAGATTTCAACAGGCCCTCTTTATAATTTGAAGTCTCTTTCATTTGTGTTTTCACATTGTCAAACATTGCTTTCTGTTCCTTCATCCCCCCAACACTTTTTCTACCATTGCCCTGCTTCTTAGAATAGCAGTTTTAGACTTTCTTAAAATCGAGTGTTTTTATCCAAACCAGACATGAGGGATGTTCTGAGGGACATTCTTCTGAGATGCTCTTAAGATGGTTTGGCATCAGTCACTTGAGCTTGAGGGATTTTGCTGCATCTTTGAGTGACTGTATCTGTCTTTAAAGTCAAGCCATGAAAGTGAAAGTTTAAAAGTTTAGGGGATTCACTTCTTTTTGGGAAAGGTTTACAATGTTCTCAAGTGATGGGTGGACAAGTCCAGATATTTATAAATGCTGCAAAACTCAGTGTTTGTTATTTCAGAGGACTGGTCTTCATTGGAGGTGACTTGGGGGCTTCATTGGTTTGTGTAATCAGTCTAGTTTCTTCACTTACTTTAACACTGAGCAGAAAATCTTTGGGATGGATCTTTTTCCCCCACTCCTTAAAGTATGCCCACTCTTAACTGTAAAAAAAAAAAAAAAAATCAAGAAGGCCATATCAGAATCTCCTGTGGAAACACATGGAGCCTTGGGCTTTGTCTCAAGCATAGACAACACTATCTGAAAGCTAGTGCAGAGCAGGAGGAGGTGGGAAGGCCAGATTCTATAAAATAGAACAAACTTTGCTCTGCTTATTGCACAAGTAGAGAGTAAGACGTGATATTATTTATCTAGCACATTTGGTTGAGGAGAAAGTGTTGACTGCAGCCACCCAGGTGCCCCTAGCCATATAGTCTATAGATGTGGAGGATTGAGGCTTAGTCTAGGACTTGTGATGAGGAAAGAATCTGGCCAAATTCTGTTGAAGTTTACTTTAGAATTCATTTATTTGTTTGAAAAAGGGAGGGAAAGGGCTTATTTTTAGTGATAAGACTGGACAGAATTAGAAACAGGAAAGTATTTCAGTATTTTGTTCAATGGCTTTTTTCAATGTGTATAAGTCTGTTTTTCAGTATTTTTTCTCTTCAGCGCAATCTTGTCTTTGGTGGAAAATGAAGCGAGTATGCTACACTGGTGTTTCCGATGACACAAGATGATTTTAGGTGGTTTGCTGACTCAACATTAAATAACACTGTCACATAGCAAGAAAGTAATTTCTTTCTCTTGCAAGAAAACTCTTTGTTTCTTGCTAATCTCCCTCTTAAATAAAAAGAACAGGTCTCAGCCTTTTGCGATCAATCATTGGTATCTTTCTAGGTTTGAATAAAAATACTTTCATTATCTTCCTTTTTTTTTTTAAGATTTTTATTTATTTATTTGACAGAGAGAGATCACAAGTAGATGGAGAGGCAGGCAGAGGGAGAGAGAGGGAAGCAGGCTCCCTGCGGAGCAGAGAGCCCGACGCGGGACTCGATCCCAGGACCCTGAGATCATGACCTGAGCCGAAGGCAGCGGCTTAACCCACTGAGCCACCCAGGCGCCCATTATCTTCCTTTTGATGGTTATCTTCTACTTATGGAAAATGATACTGGTTTTCCATTTAGGGTGGTTATAATTTAAGCCAAAATAATTTTTAAATGAGTTGACTGAAATAATAAATATTAGATAAATAATAGTATAGATGATATGTAGATGTCAACAAAAAAATTATAATGTTGTTATGCCCCATTCCACCATTCCACACCATTCCAGAATCTTTGATCCTGTATGATTACTTCTATATTTTTTGAGAGCACTTTGGCAGCCCAGAGGAGCTAAATTGTCACTGGGACACTTAAGGCAAGACATCAGCCAAACTACAATATCTTATTTAAATCCTTGTACCACCTTCTGGTTTAACAAAAGCATTTTGTCATTAATTGTGATAACATTGAGTCTTGAAGTGAAATGTCATTAAAACTGTATTATATGTAGTACTCAAGATAATGGATCTCTGCAGTATGTTATTGTAGCATCATGGAATTTTAGAACACAAAGAGACATTACTGACACTTTCCTAATCAGATGAAACTGACTATAATTTGGTAGGTCAATCAGCTCTTGGTCTTAGCTCTATAATGGTATCCTTTGTGAGAGTTCCATGGCATGGACTCATCTGCAACAATTCTGTTAGAGTTCATGTTAGTCAAAATGTTGCCTCTTCAAAAATCAGAATAATAGTTTATTAGGTATTAGGCAAATTTCAGATAAAAGAAATTGAATGGTCCCAGAACACACACTTGAACTCTGTCTCAGAAAATACCATAAATTTATTAGAATTACTGGGGCACCTGGGTGGCTCAGTGGGTTAAAGCCTCTGCCTTCAGCTCGGGTCATGATCCCAGGGTCCTGGGATTGAGCCCCGTGTCGGGCTCTCTGCTCAGCGGGGAGCCTGCTTCCTCCTCTCTCTCTGTCTGCTTCCCTGCCTACTTGTGATCTCTGTCTGTCAAATAAATAAATTAAAAAAAAAGAATTACTGCTAGCACAAATAGTATCAGTATTACAACGTTTATTGACAAAGTTTTTTCCATTTTAAGATTTCTTATCTTTCCCTCAATTAGTATTGCCAGTTGCTCTACTAAGAATTTAACACTAAGCTTATTAATAGAAATGATGTACACTGTTTCTACAGTATTCCGAAGCAGAACATTAGATGTCCATATTAAATTCTAGCAAAAGTGCAAAGGAAATCATTTCATCACCTCTCCGCATTCTCATGGTGAATAAGGTGGTGGTGATTTTTCTATAGATAGTTTCTCATAGGCAGGTGGAGCATCAGGAACCTGTGAGAATGAGAAAGGGAGAGTATGGCCTTGGCAACAGTGCACAGATTTCTGGGAGAAAGGTTAAGTTGGTGGTCAGCATCATATTTATACTACTTCTCTGGACTGAAACTTCTAAGTGCCCACCTTTCATTCCCACCCAACAAGATAATTATTGTTAAATTTCACAAGTGTGTATGTTGAAATGTTGAGGGGAAGAGGAAGAGTAGAGAAAAATAGAGCTAACAGCATTCCCAAAATCTCAAAAATGTATTTATACCTTCATTATCCCTGTCAGTAGAAGTCCCAAGCCCTAATTGGTGAATTCTTGAACACTGTTTAAAGCCACTAATATATTACATTTATACCACATAGATAGATCCTCATTGTGTGTCTAAAGGCCAGTGCTATTGTCAGTACAGCACAAATGGTTAGGCCTTTATTTAATGCTCACAATTTTAGGAGTATTTTCATTGTTTTCATATTATAGTTTGGAAAACTAAGTCAGAGGGAGGTCAGGTTACTTGTCCAAATCATATAACTTCACAGTAATTTGGCTCCAGATTCTGTTTTTTTTTTGTTTTGTTTTTTTTTGTTTTGTTTTCTGTTTTTTTTTTTTTCAGATTCTGTTTTTTAAACCACTATGACATACTACATTTGTACCAACGCTGTCCAATAGAAATAGAGTATAACACATATGTGGCTTTAAAAATATCTAGTACTGCATTACAAAAATAAAAAGAAACAGGTAAAATTAATCTTCATAATATAGTTTATTTAATCCCACATATAAAAATATTATCATTTCAACTTGTAATTGATATAAAAATAATTAATGAATAATTTATATTCTTTTTCTCATACTAAGTCTTTGAAATTTGGTATTAGAACATTTTAATTAAAACTACTATGTGTTCAATAGCCACATGTGGCCAGCAGCTACCCTGTTGGACTATACAGCTTATACTTTTAATCACAGATACTTTGTTTCCCTCCCTTAGATATATCTACATTCAGAAAAAAGCAAATATACTAGACATAAGACAAAAAAATATTGTATCCAGAATCAAGTTCTTCCTTTGGCCTTTACATTTAGGGATCTCATCATTGACCCTGGAAAATCTGGGTATGAGAGGACACAATTTAAGAAAATCTCTGTACTTCCCTGTTTTTTTTTGTCTTTGTTATTGTTTATGTTTTTGTTATGATAAAATATACATAACATAAAATTTACCATTTTAACCATTTCAGTAGCATCAGGTATATTCACATCACTCTTGACTTTTAAATTGGAATAATTTTATTCCTCTGAGTTAAAAGCAGCCATATATTAAACACCAAGATGCAGGATCTCAACTTACCACAGGTCCACGATTATTCTCTTGAAATGGCAGTTTGCTGTCCTGATGATCAAACCCCTCAGATGGACATCTTCCTGTTAAGGTACTTTGAATGCCAGCGTGAATACCTTTGTCCTGAAATGTGAATGCATGAAGGTCAGTGGATGAGGAAAAAAAAAGTATTGAGTTCAGTAAGAAAAGAGAAGGAAGCTGAAGTTATTTTTAAAAATAGATTTTTTAAAAAAAGATTTTATGTATTTGACAGAGAGAGAGCACAAGTAGACAGAGAGGCAGGCAACAAGAGAAGCAGAAGCAGGCTGAGCAGAAAGCCCAATGCAGGGCTCAATGCCAGGACTCTGAGATCATGATCTGAGCCAAAGACAGAGGCCCAACCCACTGAGCCACCCAGGTGCCTCTACAAATAGATTTTAATCTTGGTTCTGCCATTTACCTGCAATGGGACCTCAGGCTAGTCACTTTACCTTTCGAATTCTAGTGCTTGCATCTGTAATAATGAAGATAATGCTACCTACATCTCAAGAGTTGTAGGAATTAAACTAAAGATAAAGCACTTATTACAGGGCCTGACACCCATTAGTAAATGGATATTTTTGAAGGGAAGAAGAAAAAGAATGAACCTGAACAATGAACTTCAGAGAATGATTTTTTAAAAAGATTTTTATTATTTCTTTAAGAAAGAGTGCATGAAAGGGGTAAGGGCAGAAGGAGAGGGAGAAGCAGACTCTGCTGAGCAGGGAGACTGATGCGGGGCTGGTCCCAGGACCCTGAGATCATGATCTGAGCCAAAGGCAGATGCTTAACCAACTGAGCTACAAAGGAATCCCAGAACCTCAGAGAATGATTGTGAGTGGAGGTGATCAAGCTAGTGCTGTATCTCAGTGAGGACAAGCTTAGGAGAAACTTGGCAGCATGGACATATTGTTTATTTCTGCCTTCGCCATAATGACAGCAAAGTATCTTTTTTTCCCCAATTTTTAAAATATTTAGAAATTTCTTCTCAGTGTTCCAGAATTAAACACTACAAATGCATCTGTTGTTGTAGAATGTTGTGGTCAAAGCTGGAGCTTCCAAGTCAAGTTGCAACATGATAAGTCAATCTAAGGTTAAGTTATGCATCCTGAATTATTGGGGGAATGGGTGGGTGAAAGCTCAGTTTGCTTTGCATAGGTTTAGAGGTTGATATTCTCCATCCCTAGAATAGAATTACAACAGGTTGTACAGGGCAGAGACACATACCCAAGTGGGGACTTCAGGAGTTGTCTACCATGGTGAGATATTTATTTCATCACTGACATAGTTTGAAATTGCTGACACCTGGTGATAATAAAAAGCAGACTTTTAGTTGCTTTTATTATTGTTAAATTCTCCACGGTGGTGGTTCTCAAACTTCAGCATGTGTCAGTTTCACCTGACGGCTTGTTAAACACAGATTTCTGGGCCCACATCTAGAATTTCTGACACAGCAGATCTAGTGTGAGGCCCATAATTTGCATTTCTAACAAGTTCCCAGGTCATACTGCCAAAACTGCTGATCCAGGGCCACATGGAGAACCACTGCTCTGCACACAAAGCACCTCCTTATTGCCTGCACCTGGGTGACCCAGGTGTACTCAGATCCTTAGAAGGACTGGGCAAGTAATGCATAGGAGTCAGGTGGGCCAGGTGGGGGCCATAGAAAAGGAGGCAGTATATATCATCTAAAGGGACAACCACTGTACAGTTGCCAATATTTGCCAGATCTTTTGATTTTTTTTAAAGATTTTTATTTATTTATTTGACAGACAAAGATCACAAGTAGGCAGAGAGGCAGGCAGAGAGAGAGGAGGAAGCAGGCTCCCTGCCGGGCAGAGAGCCCGATGCGGGGCTCGATCCCAGGACCCCGGGATCCTGACCTGAGCCAAAGGCAGAGGCTTTAACCCACTGAGCCACCCAGGCGCCCCAGATCTTTTGATTTTTTTAAAAAAGAAACTAGAAATCAAGATTTTCATGTAAAATATTACTTCTATATCTAATTGTACGTAGGTTGACACCTAATTCAATTTTTTTTTTTTTTAAATGCAGACCTAAACATACCAGTGAGCCAAATCCAGCCAGTGGGGCATTAGCAGCACACACTTTGTGGTACCAGCTGAGAAGGGCTGGAACAGGGAGGCTGTGCAGATGTTGACCAGCTCTTCAGCCTTTTCTGCAGATTGTGATTGATCACTGGGGTCTGCTAGGTTGGAAGAGGGCATCAAGGTACGTTTCTCAGGGAGAAGTGTTTGGAACATCAATGAGGTGAAGACAGACATGGATTGGGGCTGATAACCACACAGTCTGCAGACTGAAGAGAAGTAGTTTTCCTAAACTCTAGTCTGAAATTTGCACAAGGGCCCTAAACTTGATGTAAGGATGCAGAAATTTTCTGTTTCTCTCCCCAGTTCCCAGCACTATACTCCAGGTAAGGTATTTAATGCATTTTCTCCCTTTACCTCAATTATCAGTTACTCTTTTTCTTATTTATAAATTTCTCACCTGCCATAAATTAGGAGCATGATCTACTCCCCCAAATCACTGAGTGATTCTCTGCATTTGCATTCAAACTTCAGCATGCATTTTCAAAGGCATCTTCCTTGGTCTCAAGGAAGACCAAGGGGGAGCGGGTCCCAGGCTCAGCATGTTAGCAAGAGCTCTGGGAGATTTGAGCACAGGGGTCCCCCGATCATGTATTGAGAAACACAACACATGAGACATGAATATAAACTGAGCTGTCAGCAGGGACCTCAAAATTCTTCTCCAAGAATCAAAAAGTGTTACGTCCTAAACTTCCAAGTGAAAGGAAAAGTTGGTAAATACAAAAATAACTATCATCCCCATACAAATCATATTACTACAAAAAAAAGTTGCCTCAAAGAGCAATCCCCCTTCCAAAAGATGTTTTTCAGAGACAAAAGAAATTCTGAGTCAGTGGAAACATTTTAGGAAATCTTAATTCCAACTAACCTTGTTACCATCCTATGGTCAATGAAAGTGGGAGAGTGAACACTTCAAAGCCTAAAATAGGTTGTTAAATGTGGAGTAACTTAGGTAACTGAAGCTTGCATTTATTGTCACTTATGTTCTTTGGCCTACTATTATTATTATTTTTTAATTAGGTTCCATGCCCAGTGTGGAGCCCACTCCTAACCCTGAGATCAAGAGATGGGCTGAGGTCAAGAGTCGGGCGCTGAACCGACTGAACCACCCAGGCAGCCCTATGTCCTTTGGTTTTGAAATGAAAGAACTGCCACTTTGGATGTGGAGCCTATTAAATAAGTAAATAAATAAAAGAAAAGAAAATCTCTAAAGAGAGGAAAGGAGGTAATTATGCAATTAAATGTAGTATTTAGTGCACTACTGTACATAATTTTGCCAATTTCTTAGACTATTGATTCCCAACCCAGCTTTTCAAGACATGTGCAAGTCTCAAAACAAAATTTTAATATTAATTTAAAAAATAAATGACAGCATTTTTAGACATGGATACGAGAGAATTTTTTTTAAAGATTTATTTATTTATTTGACAGAAAGAGAGATCACAAGTAGGCAAAGAGTCAGGCAGAGAGAGAGGGGAGGAAGCAGGCTCCCTGCAGAGCAGAGAGCCTGACGTGGGGCTCGATCCCAGGACCCTGGGACCATGACCTGAGCCGAAGGCAGAGGCTTTAACCCACTGAGCCACCCAGGCGCCCCCTAGAGAATTTTTAAAAAAGATTTTACTTATTTATTTGACAGACAGAGATCACATGTAGACAGAGAGGCAGGCAGAGAGAGAGGAAGGGAAGCAGGCCCCCTGCTGAGCAAGAGCCCGATGCGGGGGGGGGGGGGGGGGGGCGATCCCAGGACCCTGGGATCATGACCTGAGCTGAACGCAGAGGCTTTAACCCACCGAGCCACCCAGGCACCCCTAGACATGGATACTAGAGAATTTAAATACAGCTCCATCTCATAAAAATTCCAGAAACTCTACAAATCACTGGTGTAGACCTAGAGGAATGGAGACATGGTAGCTTGAATTTGAAACTTACTAAGCAAAATGTTCAGTGTCTGAGCTTATGACATTAAAGACTCTCTGTTTTGGTATAATTAAATTTAAGATGAGAGTATTGAAGCAGAAAGGAAAAAAATCATTGTATTTTTGTCTAGTAGCATCAAGCTAGTAGTTGTGGACATTAGGAAATGGGTACCAACATATTAAGTTTGTAGAGCATTTACTCCTTAAAAGACTCATTATGTTTTTGTATACAAATAGAACTAAATAAAAATATAGAAGAAAATATATATTAAATAAAGACTGATATGCATCATGGCTATATTGCATGTGCCTAGGTGTAGGATAGAGCAAACGAGGCCCAGAGAAGTTAAAATCTAAGGGCACCATGCAAGTCAATGACAGACAATGAAACTAAATGCTGATGCCAGGATTTGGGTGGCTGCTATGTGCCAGGCACTGGAGGTACAAAGATGAGTAAGAAATATTCTGTCCAAGTTCATTAATGGGGGAAAGGGATGGAAGAGGCAAAAAGTAAATAACCAGTTATAAGGGAATGCTAACTCCATGCTAGAGGCATAAATGGAGTTCTGTGGCAGAGAGCAAAGTCCTTCCCTACCTGTGGGGAAAACCACAGTGAGGTATCATATGAGCATGATGTCCATCCCTAATCTCCTAGCCCAAGTTTTTCCTATGGCACTTATCTAGAATCTTTTTCAGACTCAGCAACTTCTCCTTTCCACTAAATGTCAACATACTGGTGGGCTGCTGCTCGGTGGTTGTGTCAACACCCAAATGTGCCCCCCACCTTTTTATTATTATGTTATGTTAGTCATCATTACTTTTTGCTTTAGTGCCATGATTTACTATGTTGCCATGGCTGATATCAAAGAGGTTACTACCTATGTTCTCCTCTAGGATTCTGATGGATTCCTGTCTCATGTTGAGGTCTTTCTTCCATTTTGAGATTATCTTTGTGTATGGTGTAAGAGAATGGTCAAGTTTCATTCTTCTGTACATAGCTGTCCAATTTTCCCAGCACCATTTACTGAAGAGACTACCTTTTTCCTATAGGATATTTTTTCCTGCTTTGTTGAAGATTAGTTGACCATAGAGTTGCGAGTCCATATCTGGGCTCTCTGTTCTGTTGCATTGGTCTATGTGTCTATTTTTCTGCCGCTATCATGCTGTCTTGGTGATCACAGCTTTATAATATAGCTTGAAATCAGGCAATGTGATGCCCCAGCTTTGTTTTTCTTTTTCAACATTTCCTTGGCGATTCGGGGTCTTTTCTGGTTCTATACAGATTTTAAGATTGTTTGTTCCAGCACTTTGAAAAATGCCAATGGTGATCAATTTTGATCAGGATGTCACTGAAATTATAGAATGCTCTGAGCAGCATAGACATTTTAACAATGTTTATTCTTGTGATCCATGATCATGAAATATTTTTCCATCTTTTTGTATCTTCTTCCATTTCTTTCATGAGTGTTCTGTAGTTCCTCAATATAGATCCTTTACCTCTTTGGTTAGGATTATTCCAAGGTGTCTTATGAGTTTTGGTGCTATTGTAAATGGAATTGATTCTCTAATTTCTCTTTCTACAGTTATATTGCTGGTGCATAAGAAAGCAACTGATTTCTGTGCATTGATTTTGTATCCTGCCCCATTACTGAATTGCTATATGAGTTATAGTAATTTGGGGGTGGAGTCTTTTGGGTTTTCCACATAGAGTATCATGTCATCTGTGAAGAGAGAATTTGACCTCTTCTTTGTCAATTTGAATATCTTTTAATTCTATTTATTGTCTGGTTGCTGTTGTTAGGACTTCTATTACTATGTTGAACAATAATGGTGAGAATTTACCCTGTCTTTTGTAATTTGTATTTGGGACACTCTGGCAAAATGGGCATTAGGAAAGGGACACATGTGACTGCTCAAGCTTCCTGGCAAGGAGAAGAAGTCAAAGCTATAGCTCCCACCTTCTTCCCCTCTTCAGGCTGCCAAGCTCCAAGTGCCCCGTACACAGAACCTTTGTCTAAATTGTTTGCTGAGTGAGGAATGGGGCTTCCCAACATCTTTTGCAAAGAGAGTTTTTTCCATTATGTATCAACTCAGAAGTTTCAAGTGTGTAATAAAAAAGGGAGAGAGGGAGGGAAAGTGGGGGAGAGAAAGAGAGAGAGAGAGAGGGAGAGAAAGAGGGAGGGAAAAGAAAAGAAAGGAGGGGGCAGAGAGAGAGAAATTGCAACTCTTCTTTCATTCCATCACTCATTATGGAGAACGCCTTTGGATGCTTAAGAGCTAAAGTACTACCTGGCTTTGAAGTGAAACCTGTAGTTCTTATAGTTTAGAGACTCAGTTGATGTTTCCCATTTGTGGAAGACACTGATGCCTTAAGACTAGACTGTAATTTGTTAGCTTCCTGCTTATTTAGGTAAAGGGAAAAAAATCCATCAAAACCACACTGGCCATCAAAAGAGAATGGGCTATGTTAAAAACCCAGTGGTACTTTGTGTTGCTGAGGGGTGGATGGTTTCCTCACTGCACAGATGGCTGGATGGGCCCTAGGTATGCTAAATTGTTTGCTATAACTTGGAACTCTCAGGGAACCTGGGAGGAAAGGAGTAAGGCAGCAAGGTGAGATAAACAGGCCACTAAATAAAGGAACAGAACCAGTGGGAATTCTCAGGAGGAATGGTAAGACCTGGAGCATCTCACATGCTGCTGTTTGCTGTGCAAAAGGATCAGGACTCCTGGCCCCGTACCTCACAAATTATCGGTGCTCAGTTACACACATAGTCAAGCATTCAAGTTTCCTGTGAGTGGGACTAAGGAGATGGGCCAACTTTTTTGTTGGAGTTCATGCCAGGTAGAAGCAAAGTAAGAGCTTCAAGAAGTACAAAGTAGAGAAAGACTCATCAAAACCAGAAATGAGAGCTAAAGGTGATTATGAGAATGTTATCCCATTTCCCAAAAATTCAGAGAAAGAAGGAAAAGGGGTTCCTGGATCTGGAGGGATCCCAGCAGTGGAAACTTTACTAACCCTCAAACTTCTGTATCCACTTCGTCTTCTACAATAGCAACAGCCAATGAGCAGCAAAACTCCCAGGATCATTGTCAGGATTCCGATCCCTGCAGCCCTGGCCCAAGAAATAGACAAATCCATCTGGATACAGAAACCTTGTTCTAGATTGTGAAGAAACATGCATCAGCCTTCAATCTTCACAAGGGCTTTGCCAGCCCAAAGCCACATATCCCATTCCCCAAGTAGTTTCCCTCCCCACCCTACACCTCAGTAAACACCCAGCACCTCCAACACCTATACTCAGGGACAGGAGCTTTCTTTAGGAGCTTCACAGATGTGTGCTCACAGAAGTAGTGCTAACTGTCATGGCCTAAGCATCAAAGTTCCAGGAATAAGAGGTGAAGTAGCAACTGACCTGTATGTGAACAATGTATTTACAGAGACAGTTTTCTTTTCATCAGAGCTAGTTTAAAACATTTTCCCCGACCATCAGTCCACAAAAAGTATTAATAATTAACATTGACTTAAGATCTACTCTACGCTGGGTGCCATGATGAACATTCTACATAAATTAGATTATTTAGTTCTCACAACAACCCTAGAAGGTAGGCACCACTTATCACGCCCATTTCACAGATGAGGAAATAGATTCAAATGTTAAGTTCCTTGCTAATGGGCATAGAGATGTAGCACAAGATGGAGTCAGGATTTGAACTTGAGTTTGTCTCATTGATGTTTGTGTCCTCTTTGCCTGAAACTCACACCCTCACTCCTTGCCCATGTAGCTGAAGGTGAATCAAGATATAGCTGGGGCTTCTCCTGGAGAGATCTTTGTCTTATACCACCTACCTGACCACCTCCTTCTTAAGGCAGCTGAGGCATCAAATCTATCCTGTACATATCTAAATGGGATGGATGACAGTGCTGGATAAAAACTCTGACCTAATTATGCATGTCAGTCCACCTACTTTGTGGATTATGAACTGAGACCTACCAAGACTCACCAACATCACCACCACCTCAGCAGCTACTCTGTAATTCATTTGAGCATTGATTGGTGCCAAGCATTGTGCCAAGCTCCCACATATAGGCTTTTATTTCAACCTCACAATAATCTTCTGAGATATATATGATGCTCATATCATAGCTGGCATCTCCACAATTTTAAGCTGGTAAAATTCCCAAGACTGCACAACTAGAAAGTGGCAGAACCAGCATTCACAGTGACTGGCCTAAGATACCCAACTGGTGCTTTTCCTGCCATATCACCCTTTCCTGAAATGAAGCTGTCACAAGGAGCATTCAGTGGGTTCTTGTGACTGAAGGCAGCTGATTCAATTCCTAGAATGCCTGTGGTCCAATTTCACCCAAAAGTCTGTTTTCATCCCCTTGGACATCTTGACAGACAGAGCTCTGTTCCAGTTCTTTATGCTCATTCACATTGCATTCACACACACCCAGTGACTGATAGAGTGGAAAATATCAGGATATGCCAGACACACCAAAAGAACCCACTACCCAGCTGGGTAGGAGTCTTCAGAGTGTTACCAAATGTCTCCTGAGTCACCTGAGATGCATGTTAAAGTGCAGACTCTGAGCTCAACCCCTAGACCCACCAAATCAGCCTCTCTGGAAGCAATGCCTGGGAAACTGCATTTTACAAGCTCCATGAGTGGCTTATGCCCTCTTGACTGAGAGAACCCCTCAACCTCTTTTTATTGAAGTTTCACAGAGATACAGTTTGTTGAATCATCATAAAGAAGCTGAAACAATATCTCCCAATCCCCATTCCCAACTGACCATGCAGGGATGTTAGAAAATCCCACTAGGGTCTTCTGAGGAAAGAAGACTAAATTCTTCATTAGTGTCTTTAATGGCTGCTACATCTAGCTTGCCCCTATTAGTTCACTCTAGTAAAGATTTTTCAATAGTTCCTTCTCAAGGGAGAGCAAGTTTGCAGAAAGTTCTGACTAGACCACTTAAGACTTGGTTAAAATAAAAACCTGGTACCTAGTTTGTCCTGTTGGAGTCTTTACTCAGAGGGTGGAACCCTATCTAGAGCAACTCACTCTTGGGTACCCTAGTACATGCAAAGTGTGTTCCAGCAACCTGTCATCTCACTACAGCACTTACGCTTGTTAAAATAATTCTTGAGCCTAATTCTGCACTACACTATAAGATTTTTTCAAAGATAAGGACAGCATCTTAGACTAACTATACATTGCTTAGCACTTAAAAATGCTGAATCCTGTAACTACTTATTTAAAATTAATTCATACTTTTAACACCTTTCCTTAGGATAAAATTATGATGCAGAAGTTATGACCACCATCTTCACCCTGGGGTGAGTCTGCAGGTGGAGTTGCACATACCTGGCCTACCTTCTCACTAGATCTTTGGCAACTCATCTTTGTTCTGTCTGCAAACCGTCTCCAGGAGCCTGAGTAGAGTAGACAGAACAAGGCTTGAGGAAAGAGTCATCTTGCTCCCGGACAAATATTTTCCATCTGGGAAAACTTTAGTAAATGCCTAATAACCAAGAATACAGAAAAAAAAAGCCAAGATCCAACTTATTATCACTCCTATATCCTTGCCTATAAATCCTCAGAAAAGCTTGACTGAGCCCCTTGTAAGATCATGGGGTCCTCTCACCTCATTGCCAGGGTTTTTACTCTCTAGAGAAATGAACACTAGAGAGATTTACTGACAGGCATGTGCTTGTGGAAATCAGCAGGCTGTGTCATCAAACAGAAAACTGCAAACCTCACTGGGTTCATTTTTGAACTTACTCTTCAGCTGTGATGTAGGAGTGATTGTGCCCCTTCTTGGGGTAACCAAGGATGAAGTGAGCCTCTTCTCTTGACATCTTGTGGGGGCAGGCCACAGGACTCCTAATAGCAGGGGCACACAGGTACCTTTAAACACATTCAGAACATCCTTACTCAGCATTTCACAAATATCCACAGACATTCTCTCCAGGTGAACATCAGTGATAGCTGGAACCCTCTGGTTTCTCTCTGTGAGAGGATTTGTACTTGCTTTTTCATTGGTATCAAGTGGAAATTGCTCAGGTTTCTAACTGCTTCCACCAACTGAAAATTAAGTTAGAACAAGAAACTACAAACAAAAGCAAAAAACTTTGAAATTGAGTTATTATTGGGGAGGGAATTCTCTTCATTTGCCTTCAATTTGACTCTATACCACAAACTTATAGAGAAACAAAATACATTTTTAAAAAATGACATTTTATTGTTACTACTATTATTTTTTTAAGAGATGGGGGAGAGAAGCAGAGGGAGAGAGAGAATTTTAAGAAGGCTTCATGCCCATCGCAGAGCCTGATGTGGGCTTGATCTCACCATCCTGAGATCACCTATGCTGAAACCAAGAATCGATGCTTAACTGGCTGAGCCACCCAGGTGCCCCCACATTTGTGGATCCATGAATTAAGTTCTTCTTTGATTTCCTGGTTGATCCAAACATTGTTGAGCAGGATGGTCTTTAGTTTCCAAGCGTTTGAATACACAAAATGCAATTTTATTCATTCCTTATTTTCCCTGGCACAAGACTGGTTAATAAAAGGAGTTATTTCTCTCCAAAAGTATTAAACTGATATCAGTGTTTGGCCATATAGACAATTAGATAACATATGAGTATGTGGCTGAGCACGGCATTCTCCAAGTCCACCTTCCAGCAAAGGAAATGCCTGGGCTTGTGCATATTCATTTACACCTTCCAAAACAAGATGAGGACTCCCATAACCTGATTTTGTCTAATGATTTGTTTTCCCTCCCACTGAAATCAGTTTTTGCTTCTCTCTCATTCAGGTCTCATGAATAGGACTTAAATATGTGTGTGTGTGTGTGTGTGTGTGTGTGTGTGTGGATACACACACACATATAACAGTATATATATGTATAACATATATAATAATATATTATATATATAGAAAGAGAATACAAAATTTTAAACAATAATACAAACAAATAGACAAAGAGCTCATGAACTTCAGGGGTCATCATTTAAGTGTGCTGGTTGGAAACCAACAACAGTTTCTCTCTTGCCATTGTATTTTTCTTCTCTCTAGTTCTCATGAATTTCAAAGCTCTGATAATGGAGTTATATTAGTTATATTAATTATTATTAATATTACATATATTATTAATATTATGTTAACATATTAATGAACCTCTTTAAAATAGTAGGAGAGAAGTGGGAGAACCGAGTGGGGAATTTGCCACATGAACCCTTTCCATTGTAATTTTTCCTTCCCAATTGTAAAAAAGAAATTCTATTTGAACTCACTGAGCATCTCAGGTAAATAATGTAGGGGTGAGCCCTGTGTTAAAAATTACAGATACAAAACCCAATTCTGCATTAAATATTTTTGTAAATCTATGTAAACTCTGCAAATAGTGTGGGTACAACAAATGTACCTCATCCCAAACCAAGAGAAACCGTCTTTCAAGTGACAGGAGAATACACAAGCAGAATCACAAGCAGGATGCAGCATGGTCCTCTGCTTTTCTTCTTGGCAGTCTAGGAACAGGATCTAGGAGGAGACTTTGTGAGCCCTCAGAAGCTGGAGACTTACATTAAGGAGAGATTTTGTGGACAGCCAAACATCAGGGAAGCAATGAGGGAGGTCAGAGGAGCCCACCAGAATCCCCCCAAACCTGTTCTCTTGGACAAAAACAATGGTTGAGAAGGACATGCTCTTACCTTTCTGGATGGGACTATTCTGTCTGTTGGCTGGCCCTGTTTATCAAGATTTCTTCTTTGGTTCTTAATCTTTTAAATTGCTTTTCCTTGTCTCCAGTCTCATGTTAGTCATGAGTTTGTATTTCTGACAGGGTCATCTGTGATTGCTTAATTGGCATAAAAGAAGCTGCCTTCATTCCTCTCTTCAAAAAGTCATTGTTCATTGTGGCCTCTGTTTTCCCCAATCTCAGGATTTCCTCCCTGGGAAGCCATTTATTTAAAATACTGGTCCTTCCTCCATAGGGTTGCCAGATAAAATATAGGATTCCCAGCTGTTTTTTATTACAGATAAACAATGAATACTTTTTAGTATAACTATATCCCCTGCAATATTTTTTAGTATAATTATGTCCCCCTTACTAGATGATACATATTTTTATTAACAAAATTATTTGTAGGGTGCCTGGGTGGCTCAGTCAGTTAAATGTCTGCCTTTGGCTCATATCATGATTTTAGGGTTCTGGGATCAAGCCCTATGTTGGCTCCCTGCTCAGCAGGAAGTCGGCTTCTCCCATTTGCTGTGCCCCTCCCCACCCCCCACTCATGCTTTCTCTCTTACTCTCAAATAAATAAAAAAATTTTAAAAAGTATTTGTATTTTGTCTGAAATTCAAATGTAACTGGGAACCCTATACGCTCCCTCATCCCCACCTCAAAGAGTTAAAGAGCCTTTAGTCTCAGACCTGGAGACCATCTAGTCCCACCTTCTCCTGGTCAAGAAGAAGAAATCATCATTCTTTTCCATTAATTGTTTAAGTTAATCTTTGATTTCCTGGTTGATCCAAACTTTCTTGAGCAGGATGGTCTTTAGTTTCCAAGTGTTTGAATTTCTTCCAAACTTTTTCTTGTGCTTGAGTTCCAGTTTCAAAGCATTGTGGTCTGAGAATATGAAAGGAATAATCTCAGTCTTTTGGTATCAGTTGAGACCTGATTTGTGACCCGGTATGTGGTCTATTCTGGAGAAAGTTCCATGTGTGCTCGAGAAGAATGAGTATTCTGTTGTATTAAGGTGGAATGTTCTGTATATATCTATGAGGTCCATCTGGTTCAATGTGTCATTCAAAGCTCTTGTTTCTTTGTTGATTATCTGCTTGGATGATCTGTCTATTACTGAGAGTGGTGTGTTAAGATCCCCTACTATTAATGTATTCATATCAGTATGACTCTTTATTTGATTAACAGTTGGCCTATGTAGTTGGCTGCTCCCATATTGGGGCATAAATATTTACAATTGTTAGATCTTCTTGGTGGATAGATCCCTTTAAGAATGATGTAGTGTCCTTCTGTGTCTCTGACTACAGTCTTTAGCTTAAAATCTAATTACTTATATGAGAATCGCTACCCCAGCTTTCTTCTGAGGTCCACTGACATGAAAGATGTTCCTCCATCTCTTCACTTTCAGTCTGGGTGAATCTCTAGGTTCCAAACATGTCTCTTGTAGACAGCATATGGACGGGTCCTGTCGTTTCATCCAGTCTGTAAACCTGTGCCATTTTATGGGAGCATTTAGGCCATTCACGTTGAGAGTGATTATTGAAAGATACATTTTTATTGACATCATGTTGCCTATGAACTCCTTGTTTCTATAGATTGTCTCTGTAAATTTCTGTTCTATGTCACCTTTGGGTTCTTTCTTCTTTTATAGAAACCCTCTTAATATTTCTTGCAGTGCCAGCTTGGTGGTCACCTACTCTTTTAAACTTTGCTGGTCTTGGAAACTCTTTATCTCTCCATCCATTATGAATGTCAGCCTTCCTGGATACAGTATTCTTGGCTGCATGTTCTTCTCATTTAGTGCCCTGGCAAGTGTCTTGCCAGCCCTTTCTGGCTTTCCAGGTTTCTGTGGACAGGTCTGATATTCTGATAGCATCCTTCCTCTATACATAAGGAATTTCTTTCCCCTAGCTGCCCTTAAGACCTCCTCTCTGGGGGTGCCTGAGTGGCTCAGTGGGTTAAAGCCCCACATCAGGCTCTCTGCTCAGTAGGGAGCCTGCCTCCCCCTGTCTCTCTGCCTGCCTCTCTGCCTACCTGTGATCTCTGTCTGTCAAATAAATAAAACAAAATCTTTAAAAAAAAAAAGACCTCCTCTCTGAATTTATGATTCGTGAATTTCACAGTCATGTGCCTGGAGGTATTTCTACCCTCGTTGATCTTGGAGGGTGTCCTCTCTGCCTCTAGGACACGAACTTGTTCCATCCAGTATTTGTTCAACTGTATCTTCTAGTCTTCTGTCCCTCTCCACCCCCTCAGGGATCCCAAAAGTTCTGACATTAGAATGTTTCATGGTATCATTTATTTTTCTAATTCTGTTTTCATGGATTCTAAGTTGTTTGTTCCAGGCCTCCTCCTGACCCTTCTTTTCGATCAGTTTGTCTTCTAGATCACTAATTTAATCTTCTGCCTTGGTTACCCTAGCTGTTAGCGTATTTAGATTAGATTGGATCTCATTGATAGTGTTGGGGTCTGTTATCAAAGGAACGAGACTGAGAGACAAAGTGAAAGTTATGCAAAGCCTTATTCTATACCAAGCATTAGAAGTCAGATGACCAGCCAGGGCCGCCTCCAAAGAGAGCGACCCCCTCCCAATCTCACAGGCTGGTTTTATAGGGCATAACCACAGACCCAAGGTATGTGGCTTCTATCGTTAAGGCGTTTACTCCTGGAATCGATACCTGGAACCATACCAGGAATTACTGGGGCGTTTATGCCTGGAATAAAGTCCGTGGGTGTAAACAACAATATGGCTACCTAGGCAACATGCAGTTGCTCTGGCTAAGAAGGCCCTAATAGTTAAACAGGTTTTAACATTAAATTGGCCCTAACAGATAGCATTTTTAACTTCTCCCAGATCAGCTCTCACTTCTGCTATTAGAGATTCTATGCTGCCACTAATGCTCTTCTCCAACCTAGTCATTGCTTGGATAATTGTTACCCTGAATTCTATTTCCAACATACTGTTTATGTCCATATCCAACAGTTCTGTGTCAGAGGTCACAGTCTCTGAATTTTTCCTCTTTTGGGTGTTTCTCCTCCTAATCATTTTGCTGAGAGGTGGTTGAGGGGATGTAGAGCTGAATATATCAACCACAATCCAGGCAAGGTGCAGTTTTGGAGCAATTGGAAGTCACCACTGAAAGAAGGAAAAAATAAAAAAGAGAGAACAAAGAAAAAAAGAAGAAAAAACACAGCCAAAAGGAGCCCCAAAAGTTAGATTTATGAGGTACAAAACGAAAAATGAACAAAGAAAAAGACCGACAAAAGTAAAGGGAAAAAAAAGGAAAAACCCAGCCAAAATGAACCATAAGAATAAGATTTATATAGTACAAAAACAAATACACAGAAACACTGACTAAAGAATAAGATGGGAAGGTGGTTATAAACCCTTGACGTGAGTGAGGAAGTTTATCTCAGTTCTTCCTGGGTGTATCTTGTTATCTTTGTTAAGAACTCAACTTTCCAGAGATATAGGGAAATTAAAACTGGTTTATATATAGTGGTAGTACTGAATAGGGAAAAAGGATTACCTTGAAGCTTATATCTAGATATATTTAAAAAAAGAAGAAGAAATAAAGGTATATGTATGAAAAATTTCAAGTTAAAAAGTTATGGGATATGTTGTATTAAGCATCTAGTTGTAATGATAAGTAGGTTAAAAAAATAAAAGAACAAGAATTGTGAGAATGAATTTAAAAAAAAGAAAAAGAAACCTTGTATCTAAGAAATATACAGGTTTGGGGACAATACTAGGAGCTTAATATATTTTTTCCTCTCATGTTGGGATTTTACAGTTTTATGGGGACACTGGTTGTTGTCCTCTTGTTCTTTCAGCTTGTCTTCTGGAGGAGAGGTCTGCTGCATTGTTTTTCAGTCAATCTTGCTTGGGCTGAGTCATCCTGCCCCCTAACAAGGGGCTGGGCCCTGTGGAAACTGTTTTTTCAGGCATTTGTTCTCTGGAGATTTTTGTTCTTTGGCGGCTTTTTGCACCTTTTCACCTCAGGGGGTCAGAGCAAAGTAAACTGTCTGCACCCAGACCTTTGCCTCATACAGAAGCCTCAGTCTGCTCCCTTTGGATGGCCAAGAATACACAGACTCCCCCTCTGCAAACTCGGCTGAACACTGAAACCTTCCACAGGCAGTGCACACCCACAGCCACCATCTCAGTAGTCACCCAAGGCCCCTACTTTTATCTGCACCCCCATGCCCTAAAACTGCAAGCAATACTGGTCCAGGTGAGCCTGATCCTGTTAGCTACCATTGCCAGGACTGTTGTCTGGAGCCCATGACCATGCCAGGTGCACTCAGACCCTGGGGTGGTGCAGGTGGAGGAAGTCTGTGCATCCAAGGACCACCGACTGGAGCCCCCATCAGGCTCTCCCAGGAATGGGTGGGTGCCAGCTGGGACCGTGGACTTAGATCCATGCTTGTGGCCTCCCGATCCCACCAATTGCCCCTTAAGACCCTTTATTTTTTTGAGTGGTCTTAACCAGTTTCCAAGCTAATGCTGGTCCCCAAGCACAGGGCACTTTTGTATTGGGGTATTACTTTCCAATGGGTCACTTCTGGTGGCTCCCTCCCCCTTCTGTTTATCCTCTGGCATCAGTCTGAGCACTCCCACTCCTCTGTGCCTCTTCACTGATGATCTGCCCCTGTAGAGATCCAGAAATGTATAATCTTATATTTCAGGGTTATTTCATGGGTGTTCAGAGTGTTCTGGTAGATATTTGGCTTAGTTCAGGAGACTGGTTGAAACAGGGTCTCCTATTCTTCTGCCATCTTGCCCTTCCTCCAGCCTTGTGATTTGAAGTGAGAAAACACTACTTTCCTGGTTTAGAGAAAAAGAAGAAATACAACACCTATCATTGCATGACCACACTGCACATACATATGTGTATAAATTAACTCATTTGGATTTCAAATGTTCCCATTTTATAGATGAGGCCAGTAAGGCTTAGGGAGCCTATGTAACTTACCCACAAGCCCACACCAGAAAAGGAAAAGTAAACAATGCAGGAATATATGAACCGTGCTCTTCCCATTTGGTGACTGCATCTCTCAGACTCTTTTCTCACCAGTATAATTTCTGAGGGGAGGGAAGCCTTTAAGAACATTATTAACTCAAATTAGTATTTGGGGTTTAAATGCCTTCTTTTCAAACTTGATTTCAGGTTTTATTTTTTGATATTTCCAGTTCTAAAACTAAAAATAGAATGGTTGACAGAGATGAGGTAATATTTGTACAAGTGATTTTTAAAGCATCAAGGCAGCTACCAATTCTTGGATATTGTTGTCATCTGTATTAATCGCATCTACCACAGCCTCTAGGCTCTGTGAAGGAGCAGCTCTGGAAAGCCCAGAACAGAATAAATATCATCCAAACCTAGTATGTTTTATTCAACTTAAAAAAATCACAAATACAACTAAGAACAGCTCTACAAACATCATAGTCCCAACACTGATTTAAACCGATTAAAAAAAAAAAAGGGTTCATCCACAATTGACCCCAAATTGAAGGGCTTTCTTTTCCATGAGCAGTTAGTGTCATCTTTGTATGTAATGTATGTGAATCTGTGTGATAGCATGGTTAATTTTTGAAATCTGCTTTTATTCATTTATATTCAATAATATAATAACTGATTAAAAATATGATTTATTTGATTAAAATTTTATTTTAAAAGTAATATATATTTATTGTCAAAAACCTGGAAAGTGCAAAAAGAATAAGGAAGAAAATTTAAACCAATATTAGTTTCAGAACCCAGCTATAAGCCTTAGTAACTTTCTGTTCTATTACCTTCTAGACTTTCATGTCAATATGTATTTTAAAGTATGGTTGGCCATTATAGTATATATACTATTTTGTTTATATAATTTTTTCATTTCCTTTGTATAAAGGAACATTTTCCTATATCCTGATGATTATTTTAAAAATATCTATCTATCTATCATCTATCTACCTATATCTATTTATTTAAGAGAGAGGGAGAGAGCATGCATGAGCTGGGAAAGGGGCAGAGAAGAGGGAGAAGGAGAAGCAGACTCATTGAGCAGGGAGCCTGATGTAGGGCTCAATCCCAAAATCCTGAGATTATGACCTGAGCCAAAGGCAAATGCTTAACTGACTGAGCCACTCAGGTGCCCTCTGATGATTATGTTTAATGATTGTATAACATTTTCTCCACCTTTATTGAGTTGTTATTTGACATATAACATATAAGGTTAAGGGTGAACAATGTGAAGATTAGATACATATGTATATTTCAAAATGCTTATCACAATAAGGATAATTAGCATTGCTTATCACAATAAGGCTAATTAGCATTTCCATCACTTCATCTAATTATGACTTTTCTGTAGGTATGTGTGGGGTGATACTATTTAACATTCCTCTCTCAAAAACTTTCAAGTATATAATACAGTATCAATAATTATAGTTACTATGCTGTGCATTAGATCCCCAGATCTCATTTTCTTTACAAGTGGAAATTTGTATCCTTTGACCAATATCTCCCCCTTTTCCTCACCCCCTGGCAATCACAATTCTATCCTATTTCGGTGAGTTTTATTCTTTTAGGTTGAGAATAAAAGTGAGAACATACAGTATTTATCTTTTTCTGTCAGACTTATTTTTTATTTAAATTCAATTTAATTAACATATATTGTATTATTAGTTTTAGAGGTACAATTCTGTGATTTGTCAGTTGCATACAACACCCTGTGCTCATTACTTAAAGTGCCCTCCTTAATGCCTATCACCCAATTACCCCATCTCCCCACCCACATCCCTCTCCCAGGACCCCATTTGTTTCCTATGGTTAAGAGTGTCTTATGATTTGCTTCCCTTTCTGCTTTCACCTTATTCTATTTTTCTTTCCCTTCCCCTATGTTCATGTTTTGTTTCTTAATTCCACATATGAGTGAAATCATATGGTATTTGACTTTCTTTGACTGACTTATTTCACTTAACCCTCTAGTTCTATCCACATCATTACAAATGGCAATATTTCATTCATTTTGATGGATGAGTAATATACGAGTGTGTGTGTGTGTGTGTGTGTGTGTGTGTGTGTGTGTGTGTACAACTTCTTTATCCATTCATCAGTTGGGGGACATTAGGGCTCTTTCAATTCTTGACCATTATTTATAATGCTGCTATATATACCAGGGTTCATGTACCTCTTTGAACCAGTATTTTTGTATCCTTTGAGTAAATATCTAATAGTTCAATTGTTGGGTCATAGGGTAGTTTTTTGAACATTTTGAGGAAACTCCATACTGTTTCCCAGAGTGGTTGTACCAGTTTATGTTCCCAACAACAATACAAGAGCTTCCCTCTTTCTATGAATCCTGACCAAATCCTGTTGTTTCTTGTGTTGTTAATTTTAGCAATTCTGAGCAGGTGTAAATTGGTATCTTATCATGGTTTTGATATGTATTTCCCTGATGCCAAGTGATGTTAAACATCTTTTCGTGTGTTTGTTAGCCATCTGAAATTCTTCTTTGGAGAAATGTCTGTTCTTGTCTTTTGTCCATTTTTGACTGGATCATTGATTGGTTTTTTGGGTTTTGGGGATGTTGAATTTGATCAGTTCTTTATAGATATTGGATACTAACCCTATATCTGATATGTCATTTGCAAACACCCTTTACCATTCCGTAGGCTGCCTTGTGGTTTTTTTTGTTCGTTGTTTCCTTTGCTGTGCAGAGCTTTTTATCTTGATGAAATCCCATAGTTCATTTTCCCTTTTGTTTCTCTTGCCTCTGGCAACATATTTAGAGCAACTAAGAAGTTGCTCTGTCCAAGGTCAAGGAGATTGCTGCCTGTGATCTCCTCTATGATTTTGAATGTCTCCTGTCTCACATTTAGATCTTTCATCCATTCTGAATTTATCTTTGTGTGTAGTGTAAGAAAGGGGTCCGGTTTCACTCCTCTGTATGTTGCTGTGCAGATTTCCCAACATCATTTGTTGAAGAGACTGTTTTTTTTTCCCATTGGATATTCTTTCTTGCTTTGTCAGGGTAAGTTGCCCATATTGTGTGGGTCCATTCATAGGTTTTCTATTCTGATCCTTTGATCTATGTGTCTGTTTTTGTGCCAGTACCATATTGTCTTGATGACTACAGCTTTCTAATATAGCTTGAAGTCTGGAATCATGATTCCTACAGTTTTGCTTTTCTTTTTCAGGATTTCTTTCACTCTTCAGGGTCTTTTGTGATGGTGTACACATTTTAGGATTGTGTGTTATAGCTCTTTGGAAAATGCGGTTGGTATTTTGGTAGGGATTGCATTAAATGTGCAGATTTCTTTGGGTATTATAGACATTTTGACAAAGTTTGTCAACTCTTCCAATCCATGAGCATGAGATATTCTTCCATTTCTTTGTGCCGTCTTCAATTTTTTTCATAAGTGTTCTATTGATTTCAGAGTACAGATCTTTTGCATCCCTGGTTAGGTTTATTCCTAGGTATTTTGATTTTGGTTCAATTGTAAATGGATTGATTATTCTTCTGTTATTTCATTATTGTTGTATAGGAATGTAACTGTACACTGGTTTTATATCCTGTGACATTGATGAATTCATGTATTAGTTCTAGAAACTTTCTGGTGGAGTATTTTGGGTTTTCTACATACAGTATCACATTCTCTGCAAATAATGAGTTTGGCTCATCCACTGGGGATGAGTTAAGATGGAAGAGGAGTAAGGTGACGCTGGGCTTGCTTCATCCTGAACCCAGCTAAATAAATATCAAATCATTTTGAACATCCAAAAAATAGATCCAAGGATGGAGAAAATAAAAACGAACAACTAGAGCTAAAAAAGTAATCCCAGCTTCATCATGGATAGTAGGAAAAGATGGAGAATTATTTAGGGGAAAGGAGTACTCTGGGTGCAGTGATTGGGAGGGGGCTCTTTTTGCAAAAAGAGGAGTCAAAGAGAAAGAGAGAGATAGAGAATGGAAGTGTTTGTGGGGAATTGCACAAGAAAAACTTTTCCACAGGTGGAGTTAAGATGAAAGGGAGTAGAAGACCATAAGTTTGTCTGATCCCTCTAACAGCTATATAGTTATCAAATCATTCTGAACACCTGAGAAATCAATCATAGATTTGAGAAAAGAAGTGCTGCAATTTACAATAAGAATAGCAACCACCTTTTGGAAGATACAAGGTGAGAAGACTTGAATCCAGAGCAATATATCTGAAGTTATGGTGGAGGGGAGAGATCCTGCTTAAGGAGGTTATTGCAAGTTATTATAAGAATCAAAGCACACAATTGGAACTTTTAGAAGTCCACTATAGTGGGGGATGTCCCTTGCTTAAAGGTGCTCAGATGGCAAAGTAGGGCAGAATCCTAGGGGGTTGGTACAGTATGGTCTTAGGATCCCTGTTCAAGAAGAACAGGGTGACTAAATGCATCAGAGTTCCTAGGCACAAGAATAGGGAAACTGGCAGAAAACAGCGAGTCTAGGTGCTGGGTTTTTGCTCTGTTGCCACAAACTGAACTGCTGCCCAGTTGTGTTACCATTTTCCTGGCAGGGATTCAGCAAAAGGAGAACTATTATGAAGACTGCATCCTACCCCAGAAGGAACAGCATGGGTCCACACTGCAGGAATTTGTAGTTTTGAAATTCAGTTGCGTGCCTGAGATAAAAAAACTTGGCCACGGGACAGAAGAACACAGAGTTCAGATGGAAACTGGGGAGGCAAGAATTATTGACAGCTTTTCTGTGAGGGCTCACTGAAGGGTGAGTAAGTAGTATAAAATTTCGGTTATGGGGTGCTGCCATTATTCATCCCACACATAAGCAATGAAAGATTTCAGAGAGAGAAGAGAGAAGGTGGTGGAAGAGTAGGAGACCCTTATTTCATCTAGTCCCTTGAATTCATCTAGATAGCTATTAAATTATTCTGGACACCTGTGAATTCAACCTGAGATTCAAGAAAAGAGTTGAAGCACATCTGCAAATAGAAAACCGACCACATTTTGCAAGGTAGGAAGTGTAGAGAAATGAATCTGAGGGGACATATCAGAGGATAAACCATGGGGGGAAGGGAGCCTTCATTAGCTGGCTAGAAGAAAATGGTACAGCAAAATCAGGAGCTCAAAATCAGAACTTTTACAAGTCTGCTCCATTGAGGGACTTCCCTGCTTGAAAGGTGTTCAGGTGGCAAAGAGGAGTAGAATTGTTAGTGGGACAGTGTGATCTCAGAATTCCCAGGGTCACAGAAAGAATGGGGATGCTTGAGTGTGGCAAAGTTCCCAAACATTGGAGCAGAGAAGCCAGCTTTAATCTGAGCCTAGGAGTGGTCTTTTGCTCAATGTTGCCATAAACAGCAAACAGCAAAAGAAAGCTGAGGTATAAATCCTTATATTAAAAAAATTAGATTATATTTTATTATTTATTTATTTATTCATTTTAATTATGTTCAATTAGCCAACATATAATACATCATTAGTTTTTGATGTAGTGTTCAATGATTCATTAGATTTTAAGCCAAAGACTATAATAAGAGATGAGAACACTATATAATACTTAAAGGTTCTAACCAAGATGTAACAATTGTAATATTTATGCCCCTAACTTGGGAGCAGCCAATTACATTAACCAATTAATAACAAAATTAAGAAACACAGTGGTAATAATACAATAACAGTGGGGGACTTTAACACCCCCCACACTTCAATAGAGAGATCATCTAAGATCAACAAGGAAACAGGGCTTTGAATGACACACCGAACCAGATGGACTTCACAGATGTATGCAGAGCATTCCATCCTAAAGTGACAGAATGCACATTCTTTTCAAATGCACATGGAACATTCTCCAGAATAGATCACATACTGGAATACAAATCAGGTCTCAACCCATACCAAAAGACTGAGATTATTCACTGCATATTTTCAGACCACAGAGCTTTGAAAAGTTAAAGAAACAGATTGATAATATTAGAATAACAGTAGGTGACTTCAACACCTACTCATAGCAATGGACAGATCATCTAAGCAGAAGATCAACAAGGAAACAAGGGCTTTGATTAACATATTGTAGCATATGGACTTCTCAGGTATATTCACAACATTACCCCCTAAAACAGCAGTATACATATTCTTCTCAAGCACACATAGAACATTCTCCAGAATAAATCACATATTAGGTCACGTATCAAGTCTCTACTGGTACAAAATGATTGAGATTATACCGTGCATAATTTTGGACCACACTGCTTTAAACCTTGAAGTCAACAACAAGAAAAAATTTGTAAAGAACCACAAATACATGGATGTTAAAAAGCATCCCCATAAAGAGTGAATGGTCAACCAGGAAATTAAAGAAGAATTTAAAAAATACATGGAAGCAAATGAAAGTTAAAACATGACCATCAAAAACCTTTGGGATGCTGCAAAGGCAGTTGTAAGAGGATAGTACTCAGCAATACAGGACTTTCTCAGAAACAAGAAAATTTTCCAATATAGAACCTAACCTTAGACCTAAAGGAGCTAGAAAAATAACAGCAAAAAACCACCTAAATTTAGCAAGAAAAGAGAAATAATAAAGATTAGAGCTGGAATCATTGATATAAAAATAAAAAATACAGCAGAAAAGATCAGTGAAACTTAGAGCTTATTCTTTAAAAGAATTAATATGATTGATAAGCCCCTAGCCACACTTATCAAAAAGAAAAGAGAAAGGACCCAAATAAAGAAAACCATGAATGAATGAGGAGACATCACAACCCTGAAGAAATATAATTATAAGAACAACTACATGCCAACAAATTAGGCAATCTGGAAGAAATGGATACATTTCTAGAAACATATGAACTACCAAAACTGAAACAGGAAGAAATAGAAAACCTGATCAAACCCATAATCAGTAAAGAAATTGAATCAGTTATTGAATCAGTAATAAATCAGTAATAAAAAGTCTCCCCCAAAAAGGTCTAGGGCCAGATGGCTTCCCAGCAGCATTCTACCAAACATTTAAAGGGGAGTTAATACCTATCATTCTGAAACTGTTTTGAAAATAGTAACCTATTGGACATTGGCCACAGCAACTTATTTCAAGACACGTCTCCAAAGGCAAAGGAAACAAAAGCAAAAATGAACTTTTGGGACTTTATCAAGATCAAAAGCTTCTGCACAGCAAAGGGAAGAGTCAACAAAACAAAGAGGCAACCCACGGAATGGGAGAAGATATTTGCAAATGACAGTATAGACAAAGGGCTGATATCCAAGATCTATATATAACTCCTCAAACTCAACACACACAAAACAGTTAATCATGTCAAAAAATGGGCAGAAGACATGAACAGACACTTCTCCAATGAAGACATACAAATGACTAAGAGACACATGAAAAAATGTTCATCATCACTAGCCATCAGGGAGATTCAAATCAAAACCACATTGAGATACCAAATTACACCAGTTAGAATGGCCAAAGTTAACAAGACAGTGAACAACGTGTGTTGGAGAGTATGTGGAGAAAGGGGAACCCACTTACACTGTTGGTGGGAATGTAAGTTGGTGCAACCATTTTGGAAAACAGTGTGGCGATTGCTCCAAAAATTAAAACTAGTGTTACCCTATGACTCTGCAATTTCACTACTGGGTATTTACCCCAAAGATACAGATGTGGTGAAAAGAAGGGCCATCTGTACCCCAATGTTCATAGCAGCAATGGCCATAGTCACCACACTTTGGAAGGAACTAAAGATGCCCTTCAACAGATGAATGGATAAAGAAGACAGGTCCATATATACAACAGAATATTACACCTTCATCACAAAGGATGAATACCTAACTTTTGTATCAACCTGGATGGGACTGGAGATTATAGTTGAGTGAAATAAGTCAAGCAGAGAGAGTCAATTATCATATAGTTTCACTTACTTGTGCAGCATAAGGAATAACATGGAGAACATTAGGAGAAGGAAAGAAAAAGTGAATTGAGGTAAATCAGAAGGGGAGACAAAGCATGAGAGACTTTGGACTCTGAGAAACAAACTGAGGGTTTAGGAGAGATGGGCGGGGGGATGGGTGAGCCTGGTGATGGGTATTAAGGATGGCACGTATTGCATGGAGCTCTAGGTGTGCTGCATAAATAATGTATCTTGGAGCACTGAAAAAAATAAAATTAAGCTGTTAAAAAATAAAGATATTAATGATAGACTTCATGAAAAAAAAGATTCAGTGTTTGGCCCTTTCCTTATAATTCAAAACGTATGATTGAAGACACTTTTATTCTTCATAAACAACAGTGTTATTGGAAGTCGTGCTTGACACAGACTTGTATCTTGGACTTATGTGAAGGGCTCTCCTGAGGCTACCTCTCATACATAGAAAACTCTTCTACATTCATGACAGGAGACCCTAGCTCAGAGAATCCCTGCACACAGAGCTGTTCCTCTGTGTACAGTATATCAGGTTTTCCAAAAGTTTCTTTCACATATGGCTTTGAAGCTGCTTTGATGCTTTGCAGAAGAGATAGTTGTTGAAAGGCGGTGTCTCAACAGTTTTGTTCCTTAGGCATCCTCACATCATGCACTTGCAAAGGCAGCATTCTTCAAGTAACAATGTGTTAGCTGGGAGAGTCATTGGATACAGACTACTCTCACACAGATAAGGTGATGGCCTTCACCATAGGCTTTCACACCTACCACTGAATATGCCTCCAGCTGCCTGAAAGATGTCAGCTGAGAGAGCATTTTACACAATGAATGTTCACCTCCACAGGCTTAGGGCACAGTCCTTATGCTTTCACAATTACATTTGAAAATGTCTCTAGCCACACGGAAGAAGATATTCATGGAAGCACCATTTCTCTATAGTGTTGTTGCTTAAGATTTGGTGTTCAGTTCTCATCATTCAATAAGCAGCTTTCAAGACACTTTAATCTTCATGTATCAGTGTTAGGTCAAAAACGTGCTGGACATAGACTTGCTTCTTGAACTTAAGTGTAGGGTTCTCCTGAGACTTCCCCACATGCATATGAAAACCCTCATTCTTGCTGACACTGGACAAGAGTTGAGAAAAGCACTGCACACAAAGCTATTTCTCCCAGTAAAAAATATCATGCTTTACCTCTGCTTTTCCTCACACTTGGCTTCAAAGCTCCTTTGATTCTTAGCAGAAGAGATGGTCATCAAATGATGGAGTTTCTGCAGCATTGGTTGTAGAGGGAACCATATGGCATGATTCTTAGACTCACATCACACACTTGCAATGCATCCTTCTGCACATAACAATGTGTTAGCTGGTAGAATCATTTGACACAGACTTCTCTCTCCCAGTTAAGTTTATGGCTTTTTCCCTAGGCTTTCATAAGTACCCCCAAATATGCCTCCAGCTGCATGAAAGAAGATGTCAGTTGAGAGAAGTGTTCTACAAAATGGAAGTTCACCACCACAGGACAAGGGCACAGTCCATATGCTTTCACAATTACATTTGAAAATGCCTCTAGTCTCAGGGGAGAAAATTTTAGTGGAAGGGAAGTTTCTCTACAGTATCGTTGCTTAAGATTCAGTGTTGGGCACTTTTCTTATGATTCAATGTGTAGTTTTCAAGACACTTTTATTCTTCATAAACCATAGTGTTAGTTGGAAGTCGTGTTTGACACAGACTTGTATCTCAGAGTGAAGTGTAGTTTTCTTCTGAGGCTACCTCACATAAATTTGAAAACACTTCTACTTTCATGACAGGGGACGATGGTTGAGAGAACCCGTTTTCACAGAGCTGTTCCTCCAAGTAAAGATATCAGGATTTCCCCCTGCTGCCCTTCAACACATGGCTTGGAAGCTGCTTCGATGCTTAGCAGAAGAGATGGTTGTCTTAAATCATTGTCTCTACAGCTATGGTTGTAGAGGCAAGGGTATGACACGTTCCTTAGACTTCCTCACATTACACCCTTGCTAAAGCATCCTTCTGCACATATCAGTGTGTACTGGTAGAGTCATTCTACACAGACTTCTCTCCCTCAGTTATGTATATCTCGTTTTCCTTAGGTTTCACGTGTACCACCAAACATGCCTCCAGCTGCATGATAGAAGATGTCAGCTGAAAGAACTATTCTACCAACAGATATATGCCCACACAGGCCTAAAGCACTGTCTTCAAGCTTTCACAATTACATTTGAAAATGCCTCTAGCCTCAGGGAAAAAGATAGTAGAGGAAGGACGGTCTCTCTGGTAATGTTGCTTAGGATTCAGTGTTCGGACCTTTCCTTATAATTCAACACATATGATTCCACACACTTTTACTTTTCAAGAACCCTCGTGCTACTCAAAGTCATGCTTGACACAGACTTGTTTCTCAAACTTAAGTATAGGGCTCTCCTGAGGAGATCTCTTATACATTAGAAAACCCTTCTACTTCCATGACAGTGGACACTAGTTGAGAAAAACCCTGCACACAAAGTTGTTCCTCCAAGTAAAGGATATCCCACTTTCCCTCTCCTTTCCTTCACACTTGGCTTTGAAACTGCTTTGATGCTTTGCAGAAGGGATGGTCGTCAAAAGATGGCATCTCTACAGTGTTGGTGTAGAGGAAAGTATACAGCACATACCTTAGGCTTCCTCACATGTCATACACTTGTAAGTCATCCTTCTTCATACAACAATGTATTAGCTGGTAGAGTCATTGGACAGAGACTTCTCTCTCCCAGTTAAGCACATGGCATTTTCCTTAGGCTTTCATGAGTACCTCCTAACATGCATCCAGCTGCCTGAAAGAAGACGTCAGCTGAGAGAAGCGTTCTACACAATGGATGTTCACCACCACAGGCCTAGGGCACAGTCCATAAACTTTCACAATTAGATGTGAAAATGCCTCTAGCCTAAGGGAAGACGATTTAAGATGAGGTGTGTTTTCTCTATAATGTAGTGGCTTAAGATTCAGTGTTCAGCCATTTCCTTTTGCTTTTAACATGTAGGTTTCAAGACAATTTTATTCTTCATGAAGCACACTACTAGGATGCAGTTGTGCTGCACTCCGAGTTCATCTATCTCAGAGTTAAGTGTAGAGGTCTTCTTACATGACTTTGCATACATTTGAAAACTCTTCTACTTTCATGACAGGGGAGGTGAGCTGAGAGAAAGCCTCCACACAGAGCTATTCCTCCAAGTAATGTATATCTTACTTTCCCCCTTCTGTAATTTACACTTGGCTTTGAATCTTCTTCAATCATTCGCAGAAGAGATGGTCGTCTGAAGACGGTGTCTCAACAGTATTGGTTGTAGAGGGAAGTGTATGGCAAGAAGGCACATGCTGGGCCCTAAACTCTAAGAAACAACCTCCTTGGTGGAAACTGTCCTTCACAGATCATCTTCCACAAAGAAAGACTGTTGATGTGTAAGGGAAATACCCAGGGTACCTCTTGTCTGAGGGACAGAGCCCTGCAGCAGGCTTCTCTCAAGTCACCATATTGTTTCATGAAGAGGGAGGCCATTTTCAAATAGTGTTTGTGAATGTGTAAGGATAAGGCCTTCTGTCTCTACATGGGAAATAAGTCTGAGTTGAATGTGACTACATCCCCTAACATGGTGTTCCACGGAGAAGGATGCATTTTAAAATGTCTGCCCAAAAACCTAAGGAAAGTCCCATGTACTTACCTCCCAGAAAGAACCATGAAGTGAAAATGAATTTCACGATCATCACACTTTTCTGAGAGAGAAAGTTTTGCACCAGTGAATGGGGAAGCCTAAGAAAACTGCCATGCATTTAAGTCACAGGAACTTTGTGAAAGCTTGCCCTTAACTCAGGCCTCAGGCTGCCAGGGGATCAGCTCCTACCAACTCCATGACCTTAATCCTAATGGAGAGCTCCAACACTGACAATGAGAACAGAACACAAACTCCAGTTCTGAGTGCACAAATACCAGCTCTGACCTCTCTGGTCTCTCAGCCTAACACTCACAGTCGCCCTGCCTTGGGCCTACATGTGAAGGCACGAGTAGTGTGCCATGCTAGACACTTCTGTGGGAGAGAAAGTGCGGTAGCAAAACGCTCCTTCCAGCTAACATCCTCCGGGCACCCTGAGCAGAGAGGACTTTCCAAAAGGGTGTGTGGAAGCACAAGGAAAGTGCCCATGCTTATCCTGGCACATAAACTCTGGGGGGATGCCACCCATGGTCCTGTGCCAAAAGAAGCCTTTCTGAGGTCTCTAAGGATAGAGGCAGATGCAAACCTCTTAGCTCTGAGAATCAGCAATGGAGAAGACCGTCTTCCACGAATGTTTTCCAAGGAAGCTGGAAGCCGTAAGCCGTTTCCCAGACACAGGCGAGTGCCCTTATATACTGAAGGCCCTAGACACTGCCCCCAGAGACCAGTCTGGGCTGCATGCACCTCTGCCCTGACATCGTGTTTCAGGGAGATAGCAGTGTTCCCCCAGGGACACCTGGAAGCCAAACAAATGTGCCAGGCCCTGACCTCTAAGGAAGTTCCCCTGGGGAAAACTGTCCTTCACCCAATATCTTCCACAAAGAGGGAAGTGTGGAAGTGGAAGGGAAACACCCAGTGTACCCCTTTCTGTACTGGGGGGCACGCATGTTCTACCTGCTCTGAGGCTTCTGTGCAGCTCTGAACAGCACAGTTTAATCCAGGGTGGTAGGAGGAGTCCTGAGGTGTTTCTCAGGATTTCCCAATCTGGAGGGCTTGTGAGCCTGGCCTCTGGGGACAGAAGCCTGATAACCCAATTTAGGGTTAGGGTTAGAGCATTGGAGCATGCAGGCCCAATCTGTAGGCATTGTGGCAGGCTCCTGTGGGGCTCAGTTGAGGGTGGACCTCAGGCGGCACCTGAGACTTTGGGTTTCTGGCCAGGGAGGCCACTGAACCTGGGGGTGGCCTCTGGGTTGCCTGCATGTTTCACCCACTTTGAGGGCTTTGCGCAGCTCTAAACTGCATGGTTTCCTCATGGGTGGCAGGCGGAATCCTGGGGTGTGTCTCTGGGGTCCCCAATCTTGAGGGCTTGGGAGCCATACCTCTGGGGATGTAAGCCTGATAACCCAACCTAGG
The DNA here is from genome assembly GCF_002288905.1 of Enhydra lutris kenyoni. Classification (NCBI taxonomy): domain Eukaryota; kingdom Metazoa; phylum Chordata; class Mammalia; order Carnivora; family Mustelidae; genus Enhydra; species Enhydra lutris. The sequence continues at coordinate 1,373,446 of NW_019154131.1, read as the reverse complement.
GATAAGGTTAGGGCCTAGCAGCATGGCAGGCTCCAAATGCCAGCACTGAGTCGGGCTCAGTGGGGGACTGAGTTGAGGGCAGGCATCAGGCAGGGCATCAGCCTCTCGGTTTTTGGACAGGGTGGCCACCGAATTTGGGAGGCCTCAGGTGTTCATGCAGGTTCCTCCCGCTCTGAGGGAGTGTGCAGCTCCAAATGGCATGGTTTCCTCTTTGGTGGCAGTTGGAGTCCTAGTGTGTGTCTCAGGGGTACTCAATCTGGAGGACATGGGGGCCAGGCCTCTGGGGATGGAAACATGAAAACCCATCCTAGGGTTAGGATTAGGGCCCATGGGAATGGCAAACCCAATCTGCTGGCACTGAGGCGGGATCCCGAGGGGGGTGAGTTGAGGGTGGGGTTGAGGCGGCACATCAGACTCCGAGATTGTGGCCGGGGGGGGCTTCTGAAACAGGTGGTGACCTGAGGGAGGTGTGCAGATTTCTCCCACTCTGAGGGATCTGCACAGCTCCAAATGGCATGGTTTCCTAATGGGTGGCAGGCGGAGTCCTGTGGTGTGTGTTAAGGGTCCCCAATCCAGAGGACTTGGGGCCCAGGACAATGGGGATGGAAGCCCAATCACCCAACCTAGGGTTAGAGTTAGGGCCCAGGGTCATAGAAGGTCACATCTCCCAGCCCTGAGGCGGACTCCATGGGAGGCTGAGTTGAGGGCAGGATTCAGGTGGCCCGTTGGACTCTGGTGTGAGGATAGGGGTCCTGCTGAAACTGGGGGTGGCCTCAAGGGTACATGCAGTTTTCTCCCACTCTGAGAGATTTCACAGCTCCAAACTGCACAGTTCCCTTTTGGGTGGCAGGCAGAGTCCTGAATTGTGGCTCAGGGGTCCCCAATTGGGACAGTTTGGGGGCCAGGTCTCTGGGGATGGAAGAAAGAGAACCCAACCTAGGGTTAGGGTTAGGGCATAGGGGCATGGCAGTCCTGATCTGCCAGTGCTGAGACAGGCTCATGGGGCACTAGTTGAGGGCAGTGGTCAAGTGGCACATCAGACTCTGAGTTTGGGGCCAGGGGGCCACCGAAACTGGGGGTGTCTTGGGGGACACACAGGTTTCTCCCACTCAGAGGGATTTACGCAGCTCCAAATAGCACAGTTTTGTCATGGGTGGCAGGTAGAGTCCTGGAGTGTGTCTGAGTGTCCCCAATCTGGAGGGCTTGGGTACCAGGCCTCTGGGGACAGAAGCCTGAAAAGAATCCAACCTAGGTTTAGGGTTAGGGTCTAGGGGCATGGCAGGCTCGATCTGCTGGTGCTGAAGCTTGCTCCCCTAGGGCCTGAGTTGAGAGTGGATGTCAGGCAATACATCAGGCTCTGGGTTCGTGGCCAGATAACCTGCCGAATGTGAGTGTGGTCTCAGGGGACAGGCAGATTTCTGCCGCTCTGAGGGTTCTGGCCTTCTTCAAACTACATGGTTTCATTCTAGGTGGCAGTAGGATTCCTGGCATGTGGCTCATGGATCCCCAGTCTGGAGGTCTTGGGGGCCAGATCTCTGGGGACATAAGCCTGAAAACCCAAACTCGAGTTAGGGTTAGGGTTAGGGCCTAGAGTCATGGTAGGTCTGATCAGCAGATGATGAGGCAGGCTACCCAGGGCACTGAATTGAGTGGGAGTGTCAGGAAGCTCATCAGGTTCCACATTTCTGGCCAAGGAGTTCACCAACAGTTTGGGTGGCCTCAGGGGAGCATGCAGGTTTCTCCCACGCTGTGGTTTCTGCGCAGCTCCAAATAGCATGGTTTCCTTCTGGGTGGCAGGTGTAGTCCTGGCGTGTGGCTCATGGGTCCCCAGTCTGGAAGGCTTGGGGGCCAGACCAGTGGGGATGGAAGCCTTGAAAACCAAACCTAGGGTTAGGGATATGACCTAGTGGCATGCAGGTCTGATCCGCTGGTGCTGAGGTGGACTCCCCATGGGAGTCCTCATGGCCCATGAAGCCAGAGGTCAGACATGGCATCAGGCTCTCTGTTTGTGACCAGGAGGGCCACCGATGGTGAGAGTGGCCTCAGAGGGCATGCAGTTTTCTCCTGCTCAGAGGGATTTGTGCAGCTACAAATGGCACAGCTTCCTCCTAGATGGCAGTTGCAGTCCTGAGGGGTGTCTCATGGGTCCCCGGTCTGGAGGGCTTGGGGGCCAGTCCTGTGGGGACAGAAGCCTGAAATCAAACCTAAGGTTAGGATTAGGGCCTAGAGTCATGGCAGGCCTGATCTGCAGACGCTGAGACAGGCTCCCAGGATCTGAATTGAGGGTAGGTGTCAGGCAGCGCATCAGGGTCCGTGTTTCTAGCCAAGGGGGTCACTGAGGGCCTGGCTGGCCTCAAGGGGGCATGCCGTTTTCTCCCATTCTGGGGTTCTGTGCAGCTCCAAAAGGCACGGTTTCCTCCACGGTGGCAGGGAGAGTCCTGGGGTCTGGCTCCTGAGACCAGGGGCTAGGCCTTTGGGGATGGAAGCCTGAAAACCAAACCTAGGGTTGGGGTTAGGGCCTAGGGGCATGCAGTCCTGATCCACCAGTGCTCAGGCAGACTCCCCAGGGGCCTGAGTTGAGGCCGTGTGTTAGGCATTGCATCGGGGTCCAGGTTTGTGTCCAGTAGGGCCGCCGACGGTGAGGGTGGTCTCAGGGTGGTGGTCTCAGGGTCATGTAGGTTTCTTCCAAATGGCAGATTTTCATCCTGAGTGGCAGGTGGAGTCCTGAGGGTTCCCTCATGGGTCCCCCAATACGGATCATGGGGGCCAGAACTCTGGAGATGGAAGCCTGAAACCCCAACCTAGGGTAGGGTTAGGGTCTGAGGACATGGTAGACCCAGTCTGCAGTGGCTGGGGTGGGCTCCCAGGGGGAGCTGATTCAAGGGTGGTTGTCAGGCCAAGCATCAGGCTCCATGTTTCTGGCCAAGGTTGTCACTGACGGTCTGGGTGGCCTTGGGGGGCATGCAGTTATCTCCCGCTCTGAGGGATATGCACAGCTCTAAATGGCATGGTTTCCTCCTGGGTGGCAGGTGGAGTGCTGTGGTCTGGCTCCTTGGTCTCCAGTCTGAGAGGCTTGGGGTCTTGTTCTGGGGACAGAAGGCAGAAGACCCAACTTAAATTTATGGTTAGGGTCTGGAGGCATGGTAAGCCCAATCTTCAGTCATGGGGCGGGCTCATCGGGAGGCTGAGTTGAGGGCAGGGGTCAGGCATCATATTAATTTCCAGGTTTGTGGCCTGGATGGCTGCCGACGGTGAGTGTGGCCTAAGGGGGGCATGCAGGTTTCTCCTGCTCTGAGGGATCTACACAGTTGCAAATGGCACAGTTTCCTCCTGAGTGGCAGGTGGAGTCCTGAGGGATGGTTCATGGGTCCCCAATCTGGAGGGCTTGGGGACCTGGCCTCTGGGGACTGAAGCCTGAAAACCCACCCTAGGCTTAGGGCTTGGGCCTAGGGGCATGGTGGGACAGATCTGCTGGCGCTGTGGTGGACTCCCTGGGGGGCAGGGAACTGAGTGGAGGGCATGGTCAGGTGGCTCATCAGGCTCAGAGTTTGTGGCCAGGTGGGTCAATGAATGTGGGGATGGCCTTAGGTTGGCATGCAGGTTTCTCCCACTCTGAAGGATCTGCGCAGCTCCAAACAGCATAGAAACCTCTACAGTGGCTGAATGAGTCCAGGTGTGTGACTCAGTGGTCCTGAAACTGGAGGGCTTTTGGGCCAGGCCTCTGGGGACGGAAGCCTGGAAACACAGCCTAGGCTTAGTGGTAGGTCCTAGGGGCATGGTAGGCCCGAAATGCAGACACCGAGGTAGGATTCCTGGATGGCTAAGCTGAAGGCATTTGTTAGCCAGCACATGAGGCTCCGTGTTTGTGTCCAGGAGGGCCGCTGACAGTGAAGTTGGCCTCAGGGGTGCATGTAGGTTTCTCCCGCTCTGGGGGTTCTGCAAAGCTCCAAATGGCACGGTTTTCCTCCTGGGTGGCAGGTGGAGTCCTCAGGTGTGGTTCAGGGGTTCCCAGTCTGGAGTGCTTGATGGTCAGGCCTCTGAGGATGGAAGACTAAAAACCAAACCTAGGGTTGGGTTAGGGCCAAGAGTCATGGCAGGCCAGATCTGCCACCACTGCGGTGGCCTACCCAGGGCTGAGTTGTGAGTGGTGATCAAAAGGATGCATCAGGATTCGTGATTCTATCCAAGGGGTTCGTTGAAGGTGGCCTCAGGGGGGCATGCAGTTTTTCCTGCTCTGAAGGCTCTTTGCAGCTCAAAAATGGTACTTTTCCTCCTGGATGGCAGGGACAGTCCTGAGGGATGTCTCACGGGTCCCCAAGTCTTGGGGGACTGAAGCTTGAACAACAAACCTAGCATTAGATTTAGGGCGTAGGAGCATGGCAGGCCCGATCTGCTGGTGCTGAGGTAGACTCCCCAGGAGGCTGATTTGAGGGTGGGTGTCAGGCATCATGTCAGTGGGCCAGATGGGCCACTGAATGTGAGGGTTGCCTCAGGAGGGCAGGTAGATTTCTCTTGCTCTGAGGGTTTGGCGCAGCTCCAAATGGCACCGTTTCCTCTTGGGTGGTGGGCAGAGTCCTTGGGTGTGGCTCATGGGTCCCCAGTCTGGAGGGCTTAGGTACCAGGCCTCTGAGGACAGAAGCCTGAAAAAAAGCCAACCTAGGTTTAGGGTTAGGGTCTAGTGGCATGGCAGGCCTGATCTGCTGGCACAGAATCTTGCTCTCCTAGAGCCTGAGTTGAGGGTGGAAGTCAGGCTTCATGTCAGGCTCCAGGTTCATGGCCAGATGGGCCACCGAAGGTGAGGGTGGTCTCAGGGGTATAGGCATAATTCTCCTGCTCTGAGGGTTCTGGCCAGCTCCAAACAGCACAGTTTCCTCCTGGGTAGCAGGAATAGTCCTGGCATGTGACTCATGGGTTCCCAGTCCAGAGGGCTTGGGGGCCAGACCTGTGGGGATAGAAGTCAGAAAACCCAATATAGGGTTAGGGTAAGGGCCTAGAGTCATGGCAGTCCTGATATGCAGACGCTGAGTCAGGCTACCTGGGGGGCTGAATTGAGTGCGAGTGTCAGTCAGCAGATCAGGCTCTGTGTTTCTGCCCAAAGGGGTTGCTGATGGTCTGGGTGGCCTCAGGGGGCATACAGGTTTCTCCCGTGCTGTGGGTTCTGTACAGCTCCCAAAGACAGTTTCCTCTTGGGTTCTGGCTCATGGCCCCAGTCTACAGGACTTGAGGGTCAGGTCTCTGAAAACCCAAAATAGGGTTAGGCTTAGGGCCTAGAGCCCTGGCAGGCCCGAGCTGCCATTGCTGAGGTGGGCTGCCCAGGGTCTGAGTTGTGGGTGGTGGTCAAGGGATGCATCAGGCTGCATGTTTCCAGCCAAGGGGATTTGCTGGCGCTGAAGCTTGTTCCCTTAGGGCCTGAGTTGAGAGTGGATGTCTGGCATCACATCAGATTCTGGGTCTGTGGCCAGATAGCCTTCCGAATGCGAGGGTGGTCTCAGGGGGACAGACAGATTTCTCCTGCTCTGAAGGTTCTGGCCAGCTCCAAACAGCACGGTTTCCTTCTGCGGGGGAGTAGTCCTGGTGTGTGCCTCATGGGTCCCCAGTCTGGAGGCCTTGGGCGCCAGACCAGTGGGGATGGAAGCCTGGAAACCAAACCTAGGGTTAGGGATACTACCTAGGGACAAGCAGACCTGTTCTGCTGGTGCTGAGGTGGACTCCCCATGGAGCTGAGTTGAGGCTGCGGGTCAGGCACCACATCAGGCTCCGGGTTTGTGTCCAGTAGGGCCGCCAATGGTGAGGGTGGCCTCAGTGGTCATGCAGGTTTTTACTGCTTTGTGGTTTTTTTTTTTTTTAAGATTTTATTTATTTATTTGACAGAGAGAGATCACAAGCAGAGAGGCAGGCAGAGAGAGAGAGAGAGAGAGAGAGAGAGAGAGAGGGAAGGGTTTTCAGAGACCTGACCCTCAAGTCCTGTAGACTGGGGCCATGAGCCAGAACCCAGGAGGAAACTGTCCTCAGGGGTGCATGCAGGTTTCTCCCACTCTGAGGGTTTTGTGCAGTTCCAAATAACATGGTTTCCTCCTGGGTAGCAGGGGAGTCCTCAGGTGTGGCTAAGGGGTCCCCAGTATGTATGCTTGAGAGTCAGTCCTCTTGGGATGGAGCCTGAAAACCCAACCTAGAGTTAGGGTTATGGCCTAGAGGCATGGCTGACCCGATCTGCCGTTGCTGACACGGGCCACCTGGGAGCTGTGTTGTGGGCCATGGTCAAGGGCTGCATTAGGCTCCATGTTTCCTGCCAAGGGGTTCGCTGAAAGTCAGATTAGCCTCAGGGGTGCATGCAGGTTTTTCTGTCTCTGAGGGCTTGTTGCAGATCCAAACGGCACGTTTTCCTCCTGGATGGCAGGGGGAGTCCTGAGGGGTGTCTCATGGGTCCACAATCTGGAGGGCTTGGGAACCAGGCTTTTGGGGATGGAAGCCTAAACAACCAACCTCGAATTAAGGTCAGGCCCTCGGGGCATGGCAGGCCTGATCTGCTGGTGCTGAGGCAGACTCTCTGGGGGGTTGAACTGAGGGCAGATGTCAGGCATCACGTCAATCTCCAGGTTTCTGGCCGGATGGGCCACCCTGCGTGAGGTTTGCCTCAGGGAGGCATGCAGAACCCTCTCTGAGGGTTCTGCGCAGCTCCAAAATGTACAGTTTCCTCCTGGGTGGCAAGCGGAGTCCTGGGGTGTGGGTCATGGTTCCCCAGTCTGGAGGGCTTAGGGGCCAGACCTGTGGGAATGGAAGTCTGAAAACCCAACCGGGGGTTAAGGTTAGGGCCTAGAGTCATGGCAGGTCACATCTGCGGATACTGAGGCAGGCTACCCAGGGTGCAGAATTGAGTGTGAGTGTCAGGCGACACATCAGGTTCCATGTTTCTGGCCAAGGGGGTCACCAATGATCTGGGTAGTCTCAAGGGGGCATGCAGATTTATCCCATGCTGTGGGTTCTGCACAGCTCCAAAAGGTACAATTTCCTCCTGGGTGGCAGGCAAAGTCCTGGGATCTGGCTCATAGGTCCCAGTCTGGAGTGCTTGAGGGTCAAGCCTCTGGGTATGGAAGCCTGAGAACCAAACCTAGGGTTAGGGTTTTGGTCTAGAAGCATGGCAGGCCCGATCTACCATCACTGAGGTGGGCTACGCAAGGGCTGAGTTGAGGGCTGTGGTCAAGGGATGCATCAGGCTCGGTGTTTCCGGCCAAGGGGTTCGCTGAAGGTCAGGGTGGCTTCAGAGGGATATGCAAGTTTTCCCCGCTCTAACAGCTCTTTGCAGCTCGAAAATGGCACATTTTCCTCCTGGGTGGCTGGTGGAGTTGTGAGGGGGGTCTCATGGGTCCCCAATCTGGAGGCCTTGGGAACCAAGCCTCTGGGGACAGAAGCCTGAACAACCAATCTAGGGTTAGGGTTAGCATCTAGGGGCACGGCAGGCCCTGTCTGCTGGTGGTGAGGCAGACCCCTGGGGTCTGAGATGAGGGCGGGTGTCTAGCGTCACGTCGGGCTCCAGGTTCCTGGCCAGATGGGCTGCCGAATGTGAGGGTTGCCTCAGGGAGGCAGGCAGATTTCTCCCACTCTGAGGGTTTGGCGCAGCTCCAAATGGCATGGTTTCCTCCTGGGTGGCAGGCAGAGTCCTTGGGTGTGGCTCATGGGTCCCCAATCTGGAAGCCTTGGGAACCAGGCCTCTGGGGATGGAAGCCTGAAAACCCAACCTAGGGTTACTGTTAGGGTCTAGGGGTATGGCAGGCCCAATCTGCTGGCACTGAAGCTTGCTCCCCTAGGGCCTGAGTTGAGGGCAGATGTCAGTCATCACTTCAGTCTCCAGGATCGTGGCCAGATGGGCGGACATATGTGAGGGTGGTCTCAGGGGGCAGGCAGATTTCTCTCACTCTGAGGGTTCTGGCCAGCTCCAAACAGCATGGTTTCCTTCTGGGTGGTAGGAGGAGTCCTGGCGTGTGGCTAATGGGTCTCTAGTTTGGAGGGCTTAGGGGCCAGACCTGTGGGGACGGAAGCCTAAAAACCCAATGCAGGGTCAGGGTTAGGGCCTAGGGTCATGGTAGGCCTGATCTGCAGATGCTGAGGTGGGCTACCCACAGGGCTGAATTGAGCACGAATGTCCGTCAGTGCATAAGTCTCCGTGTTTCTGGCTAACGGGTTTGCCGATGGTCTGGGTAGCCTCAGGGGTGCATGCAGGTTTCTCCCGCTCTTGGGTTCTGTGCAGTGCCAAAATGCACCATTTCCTCCTGGGTGGCAGGCAGAGTGCTGGGGTCTGACTCCATGGTCTCCAGTCTGGGGGTTTTGGGGGCTAGACCTCTGGGACGGAAGCTGAAGACCCAACCTAAAGTTAGGGTTAGAGACTGGGGGCATGGTAGCCCAATCTTCTGTCGCTGGGGTGGGCTCCATGGGGGGCTGAGTTGAGGGTGGGGGTCAGGCATCACATCAGTTTCTGGGTTTGTGGCCCGGAGGGCTGCTGCTGATGAGCGTGGCCTCTGGTGGGGGGGCATGCATGTTTCTCCCGCTCTGAGGGATCTGTGCAGCTCCCAATGGCACAGTTTTCTCCTGGGTGGAAGGCAGAGTCATGAGGGGTGACTCATGGGTCTCCAATCTGAAGGGCTTGAAGACCCGGCCTCTGGGGACTGAAGCTGCCCTAGGCTTAGGGCTTGGGCCTAGGGGCATGGTGGGACAGATCAGCTGCTCCTGCAGCACACTTTATGGGGGCAAGGGGCTGAGTAGAGGGCATGGTCAGGTGGCACATCAGGCTTCGAGTTTGAGGCCAGGTGGGCCAATGAATGTAGGGATGGCCTCAGGTCGGCATGCAGGTTTCTCCTGCTCTGAAGTTTCTGCGCAACTCCAAATGGCACAGAATCCTCCGTGGTGGCCAAAGGACACCTAGTGTGTAGCTCAATGGTCCTGAAACTGGAGGGCTTGCAGGCCAGGCCTCTGGGGAGAGAAGCCTGGAAACACAACCCAGGCTTGGCTTAGTGGTAGGTCCTCGGGGTATGGTAGGCCTGACCTGCTGGTACTGAGGTGGGATCCCCAGATGGCTGAGCTGAAGGTGTTATTCAGCCAACACATGAGGCTCCATGTTTGTGCCCGGGGGGAGCCATTGAAAGTAAAGTTGGCCTCAAGGGTACATGCAGGTTTCTCCTGCTCTGAGGTTTCTGCTCAGCTCCAGAAGGCACGGTTTCATCCTGGGTGGCAGGCATAGTCCTTGGGTGTGGCTCAGGGGTCCCCAGTCTGGAATGCTTGATGGTCAGGCCTCTGGGGATGGAAGCCTGAAAACACAGTCTAGGGTTAAGGTTAGCATCGAAGCATGTCAGGCCTGAACTGCTGGTGCTGAAGCTTGCTCCCCTAGGTCCTGAGTTGGGGGCAAATGACAGGCATCACTTCAGGCTCTGGGATCATGGCCAGATGGGTGGACGAATGTGAGGGTGGTTTTGGTGGGAGGGAGGCAGATTTGTTATGGTCAGCTCCAAATAACACAATTTTCTTTTGGGTGGCAGGAGGAGTCCTGGTGTGTGGCTCATGGGTCCCCAGTCTGGAGAGATTGGGGGCCAGACCTGTGGGGACAGAAGCCTAAAAACCCAAATTAGGTTTAGGGTTTGGGCATAGAGTCATGGCAGGTCCCATTAGCTGACACTGAGGGGATTCCTTATTTTAGGACGGGTGTCAGGCTGCATATCAGGCTTCGTGTTTCTGGCCAAGGGGGTCGCTGATGGTCTGGCTGGCCTCAGGGGGGCATGCATGTTTCTCCCACTCTGAGGGTTCTGTGCAGCTCCAAAAGTAACTGGATCTTCATGGGTTTCAGGTGGTGTGCTCGGGTTTGGCTCCTGGTCCCCAGTCTGGGAGCCTTGGGGGCTAGGCCCCTGGGGATGGAAGGCTGAGAAGCCAATCTAGGATAGGGTTAGGGCCTAGGGTCATGGTAGGCCTGACCTGTAGTTGCTAAAGCGAGCTCCCCAGAGTGCTTAGTTGATGGTGGGGGTCAGGTATCAGGTGAGTTTCTGAGTTTCTGGTCTGTGGGCCGCCAACAGTGAGTGTGGCCTTAGGTGGGCATGCAGGTTTCTGCTGCTCTGAGGGGTTTTCGCAGCCTCAAAGGGCACAGTGCCCTCCATGGAGGCAGAAGAAATCCTGTTGTTTGGCTCAGGGGTCCTGAAACTAGAGGGTTTGTGGGCCAGGCCTCTGGGGATTGAAGCCTGGAAACACAACCAAGGCTTAGGGTGAGGTTCTAGGAGCATGGCATGAAAGATCTGCTCACGCTGAGATGGGCAACTTGAGGGGGGTTTTGAGGGCGGGTGTCAAGTGTCACATCAGGCTTTGTGTTTCCAGCCAAGGGTTTGCCAAAGTTCAGGGTGGCCTCAGGGGGCCATGCAGGTTTCTCCCATTGTGAGGGCTCTTTGCAGCTCCAAACAGCACATTTTCTTCCTGGGTGGCAGTGAAAGTCCTGAGGGGTGTCTCATGGGTCCCCATTCTAAAGTTGTGGGAACCAAGACTCTGGGGACAGAAGCCTGACCAACAAACCTAGGGTTAGGGTTAGGGCCTAGGGTCATGGCAGTCCAGATCTACTGGTGCTGAGGCGGATTCCTCTGAAGGGTGAGTTGAGAGCGTGTGCCAGGTTTCACGTCGGGCTCCATGTTCCTGGCCCGACTGGCCACGGAATGTGAGGGTTGCCTCAGGGGCATATGCAGATTTCTCCCGCTCTGAGGGTTCTGCACAGCTCCAAATGGCACGGATTCCTCCTGGGTGGCAGGCGGAGTCCTTGGGTGTGGCTCATGGGTCCCCAGTCTGGAGGGCTTGGGTACCAGGCCTCTGGGAACTGAAACCTGTAAATCTTCCCTAGGTTTAGGGTTTGTGCCTTGGAGCATGCCAGACCCGATCTCCTGGCCCTGTGACTGTCTACCCTGGGGATGAGTTGTGGGTGATTGTCAAGTGACACACCTGTTTCCGTGTTTCTGGCCAAGGGATTTGCCAAATGTTAGGGTGGCCTCCGGGGAGCATGCATGTTTTTCCCTCTTTGAGGATTCTTTGCAGCTCCAAACAGTATGTTTTCCTTCTGGGTGGCGGTGGAGTGCTGAGGCATGTCTGAGTCCCAATCTGGAGGGCTTCGGAGCTAGGTCTTTGGGAACAGAAGCCTGAAAACCCAATCTTGGGTTAGGGTTGGGGCCTAGGGACATGGCAGGCTCACTCAGCTGGTGTTGAGTTGGACTCCCTGAGGGGCTGAGTTGAGGGCGGGTGGCAGGCATCACCTCAGGCTCCTGTATCATTGCCAGAGGAGTCGTGAATGTGAGGGTTGTCTCAGGGGAGTAGGCAGATTTCTCCCGATGTTAGGGTTTAGACCAGCTCTAAATTGCATGGTTTCCTTCTGGGTGTCAGGAGGACTCCTGATGTTTGGCTCATGGATCACCAGTATGGAGGGCTTGGGGGCCCAACCTTTGGGGAGGGAAGCCTGGAAACCCAACCTAGGATTAGGGTTAGGGCCTAGAGTTATGGCACACTCGATCTTCAGTCACTGGGGTGGCTTCCCAGGGGGACTATCTTGGGAGTGGGATTCAGGCAGCAACTCAGGCTCCATGTTTCTGGCCAAGGGGTCACTGATGATCAGGGTGGCCTCAGGGGTACATGCATGTTTCTCCCACACTGTGTGATATGCGCAGCTCCAACAGGCACTGATTCCTCCTGGGTGGTAGACAGAGTCCTGAGGTCAGGCTCATGGGTCATTTCTGAATCAGTCTCCAAGACCCAAGCAAGCGCCCTTATATACTGAGGGCCCTAGATCCCGCCCCTAGAGAATAGTGTGGTCTGCATGCACCTCTGCCCTGACATCGTGTTTCAGTGAGATTGCAGTTTACCCCAGGGATGCCTGGAAGCCAAACCAATGTGCCGGGCCCTGACCTCTAAGAAACAACTCCCTGGGGCAAACTGTCCTTCACCCAACATCTTCCATGAAGAGAGAAGTGTGCAAGTGTAAGGGAAACACCCAGTATAATTTTGCTGGAGGGAGGCCGGCTTCTCCCCCGTCCTGTGACATGAAGATGGAGACCATCTTCAAACGGTGTGTGTGAACGTGTGAGGAAAAGGTCAACTGCCTCCACGTGAGAAACAAGTCTGTGTAGAATGTGACCACAATCCTTGTAATGCGGTGTTGCACGAAGGATGCCTCCTCAAACGTCTGTCCAGAGGCCTAAGAAAAGTGCCCTAGCCTTACCTCTAAGAATCTTCCCTGCAACAAAACTGCCTTTCACGACCACCAATGTTTCCAGAGGAGAGAAAGATTCACACAGGTGTGGGGTGAAGTGGGAAAGCATAAAGAAAGGATGGGTGCTTATATCGGAAAATCTCTAGATAGCTCCCTCATGCCTCAGGACTCAGAAGAGGCCCTCACACTGCCACAGGATTGGCTCTTGTAGGCTACCTAAAGAGACAGGTGCGTAGGTTGGATGATCTCCAAGAAATTGTCCCCTGTCTCATGCCTCAGAAGCGGACCTCATGCTGCCCCAGAATTAGCTCCTGCCATCTCCCTGACCACTTTCCTAACCACAGGCCCTGGCTCCAGTCCTGACAGCAGAACACAAACTAAGGTTCTGAGTGCGCAAACACCAGCTCTGATCTCTCCTGTCTCTCAGCTTAACCCTCACAGTCGCCCTGCCCTGGGCCTGCATGTGAAGGCACGTGGAGGGTGCAGTGCTAGATACTTCTGTGGGAGAGGCAACGCAGTAGTGAAACCCTCCTTCAGACTAGCATCCTCCAGGCACCCTGAACAGACAGGCCTTTCCAAAAGGGTGTGTGGAAGCCCAAGCAATGTGCCACATGCTATCCCCAATGCATCAAGTCGGGAGGAAACCATGGTACTGCACTGACAGAAGCCTTTTTGAGGTCTGTAAGAATAGAGGAAAGTGCAAACCTCTCAGCTCTGAGAATCAGAAATGAAGAAGACTACCTTCCATGATTGTTTTCCTGAGAAGCTGCTCCCAGATGCAGCCAAATGCCCTTATATATGGAGGGCTCTAGACCCTGCCCACAGAGACTAGTCTGGGACGAATATGCCTCTGCCTTGACATGGTGCTTCAGAGAGACAGCATTGTTCCCCCAGGGATGCCTGGAAGCTGAACCAACATGCCGGGCCCTGACCTCTACAAAAAAAGAAAAAACTCCCTGGGAGGTAACTGTCCTTCACCAAAATCTTACCCGAAGAGAGAAACGTGGAAGTGTAAGGGAAACACCCAGTATACTTTTGCTGGAGGGACAAGGCAGTGAGGCTGGCTTCTCCCCAGGCACTATCCTGTGTGATGAAGATAGAGACTACCTTCAAAGTGTGTGTGTGTGAATGCATGAGGAAAAGGTCATCTGCCTCCCCGTGAGAAATGAGTCTGTGTAGAATGCAATCACAATCCCCTAATGCAGTGTTGCATGAAGGATGCCTCCTCAAACGTCTGTCCGGAGGCCTAAAGAAAGTGCCCTCCCCTTACCTCTAAGAATCATTGCTGAAGTGAAACCACCTTTCACGACCAAAACTCTTTCCAGAGGAGAGAAAGATTCACACCGGTGCATGGTGGTGGTGGGGGAAGTCTAAGGAAAGGGACAGGCACATAGATCAGGGGATCTCTAGAAATTTCCCCCTTGCCTCGGGCCTCAGAATATGCCAGCAGGCTGCCGTAGGAACGCCTCCTGCTACCACCCCAACCATTTCCCTAACTATGGGCCCCAGCTCCAGGACTGACAGCAGAAAGCAAATTCCAGTTCTGAATGCGCAAACACCAGCTCTGATTTGTCCCGGTTTCTCAACCTAACCCTTGCCGTTGCCCTGCCCTCCAACTGCGTGTGAGGGCATGAGGAGAGGGTAGTGCAAGACACTCCTGTGGGAGAGACAACATGGTAACAAAACCCTCCTTCAGTCTAACATGCTCCGGGCACCCTGAGCAGAGAGGCCTTTCCAAAAGGGTGTGTGGAAGTGCAAGGAAAGTTCCACATGCTTAGTCTGGCACATCGAGGCTTCAGAGAAACCACCGGTTGTCCTGCACCAAGAGAAACCTTTCTGAGGTTTGTAAGGATAGAGGAAAGTGTGAACCTCTTATCTCCAAGAATCAGCAATGGAGAGGCCATCTTTCACGAATGTTTCCCGGGGTTAGGGTTAGGGCCTAGGGGCATGGCAAGCCCTATCTACCAGCGCAGTGGCAGACTCCACCAGTGGCAGAGTTGAGGGCATGGTTCAGGGTGTCCATCAGACACCAGGTTTGTGGCCAAGGGGGCCACTGAAGGTGGCGGTGGTCTCAGGGGGGTATGCAGGTTTCTCCCACTCTGAGGATTCTGCACAGTTCCAAATGGCACCGTTTCTGCCTGCATGTCAGGCAGAGTACTGGTTGTGTCTCAGGGTCCCCAATCTGGAGGGCTTGGGGCCAAGGCCTATGGGAATGGACGCCTGATATCCCAAGCTAGAGTTTGGGTTAGAGCCTAGGGGCATGCCAGGCCCAATCTGCCAGCCCTGATGCGGTCTCCCAGGGGAGCTGAGTTGAGGGCAGGGTCCAGGTGACACAACAGACTCCCTGTTTTGAAGTCGGGGGCAGGGACCGCAAAACCTGGGGTGACCTCAGAGGTGCATGCTGGTTTCTCCCACACTGGGGTTCTGCACAGCTCTAAACAGGACGGTTTCAGCATGGGTGGCAGGTGGAATCCTGGGGTGTGTCTCAGGGGTCCCCAAACTGGGGGCCTTTGGGGCCAGGTCTATGGGAATTTAAGCCTGATAACCCAATCTAGGGTTAGGGTTAGGGCATAGGGGCATGGCAGGCGCGATCTGCTGGAGCTGAAGCTGGATCCATGGAGGGCTGAGTTGAGAAAGTGGGTCAGGTGACCAAATAGACACCAGGTTTGTGGCCAGGGGGCCACAGAACATGGGGTGGCCTTAGGGGAGCATGCAGATTTCTCCCCCTCTGTGGGTTCTACGTATCTCTGAATGGCACGCTTTCCTCCATGGTGGCAGGTGGAGCCCTGAGGTATGACACCAGGGCCCCTAATCTGGAGGGCTTGGGTGACAGGCCCCTGGGGACAGAAGCCTGAAAATCCAAACTAGGGGTAGGATTATGGCCTAGGGGTATGGCAGGCCCAATCTGTAAGCCCTGAGGAGGGCACCCCAGGGAGATGAGCAGATGGAGAAGTTGGCTACATGTGTGCTTTTAGAGTGCTCTCAAATAGGGTTCAGGCTGTGACCCCTCAGGACCACGGACCAGGCCCAGGAGGCTGCCCTGAAATCCCACTGTGGTGGAAGCGAGTTTGAGGGGGTTTCCGGCCAGTTCTCAGGAGCTTTCTGCCCAAATCAATACTGTTTTGGGCAGAAAGCTCATGAAAGATGGCCAGCATTTGGCAGTGATTTGGGTCGCGCTTGCATCAGCTTTTTAGAGCACTTTGTCTCTTGGTGCATGTTGCGAAAACCCAGGAACCCAGGCTGGGTCCACCCAGCTCCCCTGAGGGCACTCCTAAAGGGAGGATTCTGAGGGCAGAGTTTAGGGATGCTTAGGCTGAGCATCAGCCTCCATGTTTGTGGTTCAGTGGGGTGCTGGAGATGAGTGTGGCCTCAGAGGGGCATGCAGGTTTCTCCTGCTCTGAGGGTTTTGCCTGCTCCAAAGGGCATGATTTCCTCCTGGGTGGCAGAAGTAGTCCCAGGGTGTGCCTCAGGGGTCCCCATTGTAGAGGGCTTATATGCCAGGTCTTTGGGGATGGAAGCCTCAAAATCCAACCTAGAGTTAGGGTTAGGGCGATCTGCCAATGCAGAGGCATTACATTATCCCTGGGGGGCTGAGTTGAGGACAGCGGTCATACAGCATGTCAGGCTCTGGGTTTGTTGCCATGGGGGCCTCTGAAGTTGGGGGGGCCTCAGGGAGGCATACTGGTTTCTCCCAGTCTGTGGGTTCTGCACAGCTCCAAATGGCATGGGTTCCTTCTGAGTAGCAGGCAGTTTCCTGGGTGTGTGGCTCCAGGTTCCCAAATATAGAGGGCTTGGGGGTCAGGCCCCTTGGTCCAGAAGGCTGAAAACTCAAACTAGGAGTAGGTTTAGGGCCTAGGGTCATTGCACTACGGATCTGTCAGCACTGAGGTGTGCACCATAGGGGGCTGAGTACAGGGAGGAGTGGCCCACACATGCAGCTGGCTTTTAGAGTGCTTTCTTGCAGGGTTTGGGCTGAGACCACTTGGGACCATGGGCCAGGCCCAGGTAGCTGCCCTGAAGGCCTGCGGGGGTTTCTGGCTAATTCTCATGTGCCTTCTGCCAAAATCAATATAATTTGGGGGAGAAATCTCGTGAGAATTGGCCGGCGTTGTGTGGCGATTCAGTACATGCTTGCGCCCGTGGTTTAGACTGCTTTCTCCCCAGGTGCATGCTGCAACCATCCAGAAACAAGGGCCGGACCCATGAGGCTTCCCTGAGGACACCACAGAGGGAAGCTTTTCAGGTGTAGAGCTTTGGGAGGGGGTCAGGCCGAGTGTTAGCCTCTGTGTTTGTGGCCCCATGGGGGCGCCAAAGGTGGGGTTGGTCTCAGGGGGTTCCACCATGTTTGTGGTTCAGTGGGGTGCTGGAGATGAGTGTGGCCTCAGAGGGGCATGCAGGTTTCTCCCACTCTGAGGGTTTTTTGCAGCTCTAAAGGTTAGGGTTTTCTCCTGGGTGGTAGGCAGAGTCCTGGGGTGTTACTCCAGGGTCCCCAATCTGGAGGGCTTGGGGGCTAGATCTCTAGGGTTGAACACTGAAAAATGAACCTAGAGTTAGAGTTAGGGCATAGGGGCATGGAAGGTACAATCTGCCAGTGCTGAGGCATTTATCCTCGGGGGGACTGAGTTGAGGATGTGTGTCATACAGTGCATTAGGCTGTGGATTTGTTGCCATGGGGACCTCCAAAGTTGGGGGTGGCCTCAGGGAGGCCTGAAGGTTTCTCCCAATCTGAGGGTTCTGTGTGACTCCCAATGGCATGGTTTCTTCCTGGTTGGCATGAGGACTCCTGAGGTGTGAATACAGTGTCCCCAGTCTGAAGGGTTAGTGGGTAAGGGGCCGCCGAATTTGGGGATGTACAGAGGGAGGCATGCAGGTTTCTTCTGGTCTGTGGGTTCTGCCCAGCTCCACATGACATCATTTCCTCCTGGGTGGCAGGTGGATTCCTGGGGTGTGGCTCATGGGTCCCCAATCTGTAGGGCTTGTGGGCCACATGCCTGAAAATGGAAGCCTGAAAACCCAAACTAGAGTTAAGGTTAGGGCATAGGGGCATGGCAAGGGTGATCTCCTGGCACTGAGGCAGAATCCCTGGGGCTCTGAGTTGAGGACAAGGGTCAGGGGGCATGTAAGTCTCTGGGTTTGTGGGCAGGCGGGGTTGCTGAAAGTGGGGGGTGGCCTCAGGAAGGCGTGCTGGGTTTTCCCAGTCTGAGGGTTCTGTGCAGCTCCCAAAGGAATGGTTTCCTCCTGGGTGGCAGTCAGACTCCTAGCGTGTGGCTCTGGGGTCCCCATTCTGGAGGGCTTGGGGGACAGGCCCCTGGAGATGGAAGTCTGAAAACTCAACTAGTGTTAGGGTTAGGGCCTAGGAGCATGACAGGCCATCTTGCTGGTGCTGAGGTGGACTCCCAAGGGGGCTGAGTTGAGGGTGAGGGTCAGGCGTCATATCATTCTCTGGTTTGTGACCAGGAGGGCCACTGATGTTGAGGGTGGTCTCAGGGTGGTATACATGTTTCTCCATTGCTGAGGGTTCTGCGCAGCTTCAAATGGCATGGTTTCTTCCTGGGTGGCAAGCGGAGTCCTGGTGTGTAGCTTATGGGCTGGAGGGCTTGGTGTCGGGCCTCTGAGGACAGAAGTCTGAAACCACAACCTAAGTTTAGGGTTAGGGTCTAGAGGCATTGTAAGCCCAATCTGCCATCACTGAGGTGGACTACCCAGGGTGGGGGACTGAGTTGAGGCGGACTACCCAGGGCGGGTGTCACGCAGCACAGCAGGTTCCATGTTTCTGGGCAAGAGGTTCGCTGATGGTCTGGTTGGCCTCAGGAGGTTTCTCCAGTTCTGAGGGTTCTGTGCAGATCCAAATGGCACAGTTCCTGATGGGTGGAAGGCAGAGTCCTGGGGTGTGGCTCATGGGTTTCCAAACTGGAGGGCTTGGGGACTAGGCCTCAGGGGATTTAAGCCTGAAAACCCACCCTAGGGTTAGGGTTAGGGTTAGGGACTAGGCGCATGGCATGCCCAATTTGCTGTTGGAGAGGCGGGCTCCCCAGGGGCCTGAGTTGTGGATGGATGGCAGACATCATGTCAGGTTCCAGGTTCCTGGCCAGATGGGCTGCCGAATGTGAGGGTTGCCTCAGGGGGCCATGCAGATTTTTCCCACTCTGAGATTTCTCTGCAGCTGGAAATGGTATGATTTCCTCCTGACTGGCAGTCGTTGTCCTCAGGTGTGGCTCAGGGGTCTCCAATCTGGAGTGCTTAGGGGTCAGACCGGTGGGTATGGAAGCCTGAAATCCAACCTCGGGTTAAGCTTAGGGCCTAGAGATGTGGCAGGCCCAATCTGCCATTGCTGACATGGCCTCCCCAGGGGCTGAGTTGAGGGTGGGGGTCAGGCAGCAAGTCAGGCTCTGTTTTTGTGGCCAGGTGGGTCGCCGACATTCAGTGTGGCCTCAGGTATGCATGGAAGTTTCTTCGGCTCTGAGGCATTTTTGCGGGTTTAAATGGCACATTTTCTCCTGGGTGGGATTTGGAGTCCTGAGGGGTGGCTCGTGGGTCCCTGATCTGGAGGGCTTGGGGGCCAGGTCCCTGGGGATGGAAGCCTGAAAATCCACCCTAGGGTTACAATTATGGCCCAGGGGCATGGCAGCCCCAGTCTGTTGGTGCAGAGGCGAAGTCATGGTGCTGAGTTGAGGGCAGGGGTCATGCATCGTGTCCGTCTCCAGGTTTGTGGCTAGAAGTGCTGACAATGGTGAGAGTGGCCTTGGCGGGTCATGTAGGGTTTTTCTGTGCAGATCCAGCAGGTATGGTATATTGCCAGGTGGCAGGCAGAATCCTGGGGTGTGGCTCATGAGTCTCCAAACTGGAGTGCTTGGAGAGTAGGCCTCTCAGGAAGGAAGCCTGAAAACCCATCCGAGGTTTAGGGTTAGGGACTAGGGGCATGGCAGGCCCTAGTCCATGGCAGATGCTGAGGCGGGATACACAAGGGCCTGAGTTGAGGGTGGGTGTCAGGTGTTGCATCAGTCTCTGGGCTGGCTGCCAAATGTGAGGCTTGTCTCAGGTGTGTCTGAAGATTTCTCCCATTCTGAGGGTTCTATGCTGCTCCAATAGGCATGGTTTCCTCTTGGGTGGCAGGCAGAGTCCACGGGTGTGGCAGAGGTCCCCAATATGGAGTGCTTGGGATCATGCCTCTGGGGACTGAAGCCTGAAAACTCAACCTATGGTTAGGTATAGGGCTTAGAGCCACAGCAGGCCCATTTGCTAATGTTGAGACAAGGCCATGGATGACTGAGCGGAGGGCATTGATCAGGTGGTGCATCAGCTCCATGTTTGGGGACAAGGGGGTCACTGACAGACAGTATGGGTGGCCGCATTGGTGCACGTAAGTTTCTCCCTCTCTGAGTGATCTGCGCAGCTTCAAAGGGCACAAATTCCTCCTTGGTGGTAGGCAGAGTCCTGGGGTGTGGCTCAGGGGTCCCCAATCTGGAGGGCTTTGGAGCCAGGCCACTGGGGATGGAAAGCTGAACAACCAAGCTAGGGTTAGGGTTAGGGCCTAGTGGTATGGTAGGCACTATCTGCTGGGATGGGGTTCCTGCGGAACTGAGTAGGGGCAGAAATCAGGTGGCATATCGGGTTCCATGTTTCTGACCAAGTCGGTCTCCAATGGTCAGGGTGGCCTCAAGGGGGCATTCAGGTTTTCCCCTTGCTGAGGGTTCTGCACAGCTCCAAGTGGCATGTTTTTCTCCTGGTTGACAGATGGAATCTGAAGGGTGCCTCATGGGTCCCCAAGGACCCATGGGAGATCTTGGGGGCCAGGCATCTGGGGAAGGAAACCTGAAATCCCAACTTAGGGTTAGGGTAAGCCCAGAGGCATAGCAGGCCTGATCTGCCATCCCTGATGTGGGCTACCTGGGGGACTGAGTTGGGGGCAGGTGTCAGGCAGAGCATCAGGTTCCGTTTTTCTGGCCAAAGGCATCACCAACGGGCTGGGTGATCCTAGGGGTTCATGCAGGTTTTTCCGGCTCTGTGTAGAATGTGACCACTATCTGCTACTGCTGTGTTGCATGAAGGATGCCTCCTCAAACGTCTGTCCAGAGGCCTTATGAAGGTACTATATCCTTACCTATAAGAATCATCCCTAAAGCAAAACCGCCATTCACGACCAAAACACTTTCCAGAGGAGAGAAAAATTCTCTCCGATGCAGAGTGTGGACAGGGTCTGAAACCTAAGAAAAGAGATAGGTGCTTAGATTGGAGGATATCTAGAAAGCTTCCCCTTCCCTTGGGCTTCAGAATATAACTGCATGCTGCACTGGGTTCGGTCCTGCCCTTATGATGAACGCTTTCCTAACAACGGGTCCCAGCTCAAAACTGACAGCAGAAAGCAAACTCCAGCTTTGAGTGAGCAAACACAAGCTCTGACTTCTCTGGTCTCTCCTTCTTACACTCCCAATCACCCTGTCCTGTGGCTGGGATTCAAGGCATGAGGAGAGAGAGTGCAATATAAGACACTCCTGTGGTAGAGACAATGTGGTAACAAAACCCTCCTTCAGGCTAACATCCTCTAGGCACCTGGAGCAGGGAGGCCTGTCCAAAAGGGTGTGTGGAAGCACAAGGAAAGTGCAACATCCTTACCCCGGGACATCAAGCCTGGAGGAATTCCACCCATGGTCCTCCGCCGAAAGAAACTTTCTGAGTTCTGTAAGAAAGGAGGAAATGTATACCACTTAGCTCCAAAAATCATCAATGGAGAAGAACATCTTACGTGAACGTTTTCCTGAGAAGCTGGACTGAAAGCATTACAGTGAGAAAAGGGGAGAGGTCAGAGCAGGTGATTGCACGCTCAGAATTGGAGTTTGTCTTCTGCTGTAAGTCCCGGAACTGGGCCCATGGTTAGGAAAGCGGTTGGGGAGACAGCAAGAGCTGATCCCGTGATAGCTTGCGAGCCCCTCCTGAGGCTCAAGACAGAGGGGAGCTAACTCAGACATCTGCTGACCTAAGCACCAGTCTTGTTCCTTTGGCTTCCCACCACCACCCCTACCCCGCACCTCTGTGAATAACTCTATCCTCTGAAAAGACAGGTGGTCATGAAAACAATTTTGTTTCAGGAATGATTCCTAGAGGTAAAGCTAAGGCACCTTCCTTAGGCTTCCAAATAGACCTTTAAGGAGGCATCCTCACTTGCAACATGGAGTGAGGGTATGGTGGTACTATTCTACAAAGATTTCTCACAGGGAAGCAGATATCCTTTCCCTATGGCATTCACACACACACACTTTGAAGATGGTCTCCATCCTCAAGACACAGGATGGTGCCTGGGAGTAAGCCAGCCTCACTGCCTTGTCCTTCAAGCAAAAGTTTACTGGGTATTTCCCTTATACTTGCAGACTGCTCTCTTCTGGGAAGATGTTCATTTAAGGACAGTTTCTCCCAAGGAGGTTTTTCCGTAGTGCACGGAGCCTGGCACATTGGATCAGCTTCCAGGCGACTGTGGAGGAACACTGCTGTCTCCCTGAAAACCCAAGTCAAATGATGGACGCAGGCGATCTAAGCTGTCTCTGAGGGAGTTCTAGGGCCCTCGGGAGAGAAAAGCATTCTCTGTCCTCAGGGAGACTGAGTCCATCTCCCCAAGAAAAGGTTCGTGGAAGACTGTCTTCTCCATTGCTATTTCTCAGAGCTAAGTGCTCCTTACTTTCCACCCTTCTTACAGAACTCTGAAAGGCTTCTGTTGGCAAAGGACCACGGGTGGCTTCCTCGCAGACTTGATTCGCCGAGGGAAGCATGGGGCACATTGCTTGTTCTTCCACACACCTTGTGGGTAAGGCCTGTCTACTCAGGGTGCAGTGACTTTCTTTGGTAGCCTGAAGGTGGCTTTGGCGACCATGTTGTCTCTCCCACTGAAGTGTTTAGCCCTGCACCCTCCTAGTGTCTTGACACGCAGGCCCAGGGCAGGGCAACAGACTGCGAGTGTTAGGCTGAGAGACTAGAGAGGTCAGCGATGGTGTTTCCGCAATCAAAAGTGGAGTTTGTGTTCTGCCAGCAGTCCGGCAGCTGGGGCCCATGATTAGGCAAGCGGTCGGAGAGACGGCGGAAGCCAATCCCACAACAGCACGTGGCCCGGTTCTGAGGGAGGAGGTAAGGGGGTGGTTTCTATAGATCATCCCATCTAAGTACCTGTCACATTCCTTAGTCTTCCCCGCTCCACTCCACAGCGGTGCAAATCATTCTGTCCTATGGAAAGAAGTGTGGATGTAAAAGCCGCTTTTCCTTCTTGGAGGATTCTTAGAGGTCAGGCACTTTCCTTAGACCTCCAGACTGACTTTGAAGGAGGCATCCTTTGTTCAACACTGTGGCAAGGGACTCAGGTCACACTGTGCAAAGATCACGCGTGACATTCCCACAGGCTTCATTCACTAAGGGAAGCAGGGGGCCGAATGTTTATGCTTCCAAACACCCTGTAGGAAAGGCCGCTCTGCTCAGGGCGCTCCAAGTTGTTTGCCTGAAGGAGGGCCTCGCACTCCTGTCCTTTATGCGAGACAGGAGGGCCGCACAGTGCTTTCCCAACTGCTTGCTCCAATGGGCCAACCACCGCAGAGGGTCAGGTTGAGGGAAGCAGGGCTGCTGTCAGAAGGACGCCTGGGCACCCAGAGCAGGAGGGTGTACTCTGCTTCTGCTGTGGGTCCTGAGGGCATGGGAGCAGCAGGAGCTGGGGCCAACACCCTTGTGCTGGGCCTCTGTGAAGCAGCGTGAAGGGGCGCCTTCTCAGATATCCTCCGACCCCAGGGCCGGGAAGCCTTCCTTCGGCTTCCGCACCAACACACGGGGGCGAGCGGCTCTCTCTTTGCCAAAGTGCTCTGCTCTCAAAAGGCAGCTCTGCTTCAGGCTTGCTTCTTGGAGGTAAAGCTATGGGTCTCTCGAGCTTTCCAGGCTCCAGTTTGAGAAGGCATCCTTATCTGTGGGGGACGACATGCAGGGACGGTGTTCGCCTTCCGCCCCGACTTCTCTCTTCACAGGGAGGCAGAGGGACTTTACCTCAGGCATTCACATATACCTCTTAGAAAACAGCATCCCCATTGAGGATGCAAGGCGCTGACATGATCGCCGGGCCCTCAGCACGGGCGCTCCCCCATCAGGAAGCGGGTTGATCGTTCATCCGCGCTTCTCTCTTGGCGATGTCATTCTGGGAGGATGTGTGTCCCAAGAACTGCGGCTTTCCTGGAACGCAGGGCCCAGCTGGCTGGTCTGGCTTCCAGGCCCCTGTGTGACACTCCTTGGGCTCCCTGAAACACACCATCAGACCAGAGTTGCTGGCCGCACTGACATTGTCCTGGGGTTGGGTCCAAAGCCCTCAGGATGCGTGTCCATGTGCCAGCGTCTAGGAGGCATTTGGCTCTCCGGCAAACAGGAGCGGCTGGGGTCCCCTTCGCTAAGCCTGATCGCGGATCTGAGGTGTCCATGGCTTGCTCTGTGCATCTAGGTGTCCTGTCAGAAATGTCTCTCCCTTCACGGGACCCAGTGCAGCGTGCGGTGCCAAGGCGTCATCCCGAGGTAAACCCGTGGCCCGTGCCTTGCACTCTCGCCACCTGTTTCAGGCAGGCCGCTCTGCTCAGGGTGCCTCCAACATGTTTGCCTGAAGGAGGGCCTTGCCTTCCTGTCCTCTGCGCGAGACAGGAGGGCCGCACGGTGCTTTCACAAACATTGGCTCCGAAGGTTTGGCTGCTGGCGATGTTCAAGCTGAGGGAAGTGGGGCTGCAGTCAGAAGGATGCCTGCGCACCCAAAGTGGCAGGGTGAGCTCTGCTTCTGCTGTGGAACCCGCGGCATGGGAGCAGCAGGATCCGGGGACGACGCCCTTGTGAGGGGCTTCTATGAGGATGCGTGAAGGGGCACCTCCTTGGATGCCCTCTGCGACCCGAGCTCTGGTGGCCTTCCTTAGGCTTCCGCAAGAACACATGAAGGGCGAACTTTTCTCTCTCTGCGAAGGAGCCCTGCTCATGAAAGGCAGCTCGGCTTTGAGCTTGTTTCTGGGAGGGAAGGCTACCCTACTCTCCTGAGCTTTCCAGGCTGAGGTTAGAGAAGGCCTCCTCCTCCGTGGAGCGACGTGGTGTGGGGACGGTGTTCGCATTCCCCACTGACTTCTTTCTCCCCGGGAGGCAGAGGGACTGTACCTCAGCCATTCAGACACACACACACACACACACACACACACACACACACACACACTCTTGGCACACTGTTTCCCCGTCAGCAAGCGAGCCGATTCCTCCCTCATTCACTTCTTTCTTCATGGACTTTGCTTGGGGGAGGACGTTGGTCCCCCAGATCGGGTGCTTTTTTGAATCAGGGCCCGCTGGCTGGTTCGGCTTCCAGGCCCCTGTGGGAGACGCCTCTGTCTCCCTGAAAAGTGCTGTGGGACCAGCGATGCTGGCGGCACTGACAGGGTCCCAGAGTGGGGCCATGGCCCTCAGGATGTGTGTCCGTTCTCCAGTGTCTGATGGAAGCCTTTTGGCTTTCTGGGAAAGCGGAGCTGAATGCGTCCCCTCTGTGAAGCTCATTCCTGGTTCTGAGGTGTTTATGGCTTGTGCAATGCTTCTCAATGTCAGAACTGATTCTCTCCTCAGGGGCCTGAGAGGTGGCGTGCGGTGCCAAGGCATCGTCATGAGGTCTACCGGTGGCACAGTCCCTGCGCACGCCGCACCCGTTTCTGGCAGGCCTCTCTGCTCAGGAAGCCTCCAAGATGTCAGCCTGAAGGAGGGCCTCGCCGTCCCGTCTTCTCTGCCTGACAGGTAGGAACCACGTTTTTTTCCTGAGGTTTGCTCCAGTGGGGCCCCCCAACGGGCACGTGTCGGGCTGAGGGAAGCCGTGCTTCTCTCAGAAGTAGGCCGGCACACTCAGAACAGGAGCGTGTGTTCTGCCCTGGGACCCATTCTCAGGGTAGCAGCAGCAGCAGCAGATCTCGATGCACTTGTGACGGACTTCTGTGAGGCGTGTGAAGGGGTGCCTCCTCGGATGTCTTCTGTGATCCGAGTGCGGGCGGCCTGCCTTAGGCTTCTGCACCAACACACAGGGGCGAACTTTTCTCTCTCTGCGAAGGAGCCCAGCTCGTGGAAGGCAGCTCGGTTTCATGCTTGCTTCAGGGAGGGAAGGCTGCGGTTCTCTCCAGAGTTTTCCAGGCTGAGGTTTGAGAAGGCCTCCTTCTCTGTGGAGCAACGTGGTGCAGGGACGGTGTTCACATTCCCCACTGACGTCTTTCTCCCCAGGAGGCAGAGGGATGCTACCTCAGCCATTCTCACACACACACACACACACACTCTTGGCACACTGCTGCACCGTGGAGGGTGCAAGGCAAACAGCAAAGCTGTTTCCGTGCATGTGGCTAATGAAGAGGGACAGCCATTGCAATGCCTGCCTGATAGCATTGGCGAGCTGCATTGTGCGAACCCATGAGGAGGAATCCAGTCAACGAGGCATCCTTCCACGAGCTACCACCTCCCAGGCCGGCAGGAGGGCTAGCCAACATGCGTGGTGCAGGACGCGGTAAGGAACACACCCTGGGCTCTGAGGAAGCAGTTCCGTAGAGCACCCCTTTCCAGGCGCGTTTTCTGTCACGAGAGCGGACCTCTCTCCCAACCTAAGCTCGGAAGCCAGGGAGATGGCCTTGGGCTTAAGGCCCAGGGGTGACACTGGAGTGACGATTGGGGACCTTGAAGCAGCCTTCGTCCGCAAGACGCGGTATAGCCAAAGTGTGTGGGGCAGCTCGGGGAACATGTTTGGCGCTACCTGGTGAGCGAGAAAGACGTCTGTGGCGAAGGCGCCTTTTGACTCTGACAGCAGCAGAGAGAGATGGTGCAGCCACACACATGGGCTGGCGTGGGAACAAAAGTGTACCGCACAGTGCGTATGGGACAAGAGGAAGTCGGAAATCACCTCACCTAGGATGCTGAGGTGCGTGCAGAAGGTTCTGTTCAACAAACGCCTGGTTGCCCCAGGAGGGGCAGCACGCTGCCATGCATGCCACTCTAAGGAACAACAGGGTGGGGAAAGCCGCCGTTCATCTAGCATCGTTCTGGAAGCCAGAGCCCATGCCTGGTGCCAAAGAGGCCCAGGGCCCAAACCGCCATGAGAGCCAGTCACCCTGAAACCGCATCCACCCAGGCAGAAGACAGCAGTGCTCTCCACAGGGTGTGTGGAGGCTCGAGGAACATGCCGGGCCCTTCCCTGGGAGCGAGAAACAGGTCTGCTGAGAGAGCAGCCTTCCCCTCCAACAATGCCATCGAGGAAAGGTGCCTCTGCAAACACGTTCTTGCCAGAGAACACAGGTTCCTTTGGAAGCATGTGTGAGGCGAACGTGGGCACTGCAGCCATCTCACCTAGGAGGCCGGTGCGTGTGGCCTGCGCCCTCCGCGAGAACCTTGTTCCAGGGAGACAGACGTGATTTCCAAACATACTTGAAGAAGCCTCAGCCAAAGGGCCCTATGGACGAGCGCTCAGACATCTTCCTGTCAGGAAAGCCATTGGCGCGCCTATGGCTTGTCAAAAGGGAACCCCCTGACAAGGGCGGTGGGACAGCATGGCAAGGTGCCTCACACTGACCTGGTTGATCCAGGTGGTCGCGTCCCGCGTCCTTGCGCCAGAAGCCTATTCCAGGGGTGCAGCAGCAATGCCAAACGTACTGGAATAAGCCGAAGCCAGGGCCCTATGCAAGAAGCGCTAAGACACCTTCATGTCAGCAAAGCTGTTTCTAGGCATGAGGCTCATGAAGAGGGACCACCTTTGCGATGCCTGCCTGATAGCATCGGCAAGGTGCGCTGTGCCAACCCATGAGGAGGAATCCAGTCAAGGAGGCTTCCTTCCACGAGTTACCACCTCCCAGGCCGGCGGGAGGGCTAGCCAACATGCGTGGTGCAGGACACAGTAAGGAACACACCCTGGGCTCTGAGGAAGCAGATCCATATTGCACCCCTCTCCAGGCGCGTCTTCTGTCATGAGGGTCGACCTCTCTCGCAACCTAAGCTTGGAAGCCAGGGAGGGGGCCTTCTGCTTAAGGCCCAGGGGCGACACTGGCGTGACAATCGGGGACATTGAAGTGGCCTCCGTCTGCAAGACGCAGGCATAGCCAAAGTGTGTGGGACAGCTCGAGGAACGTGTTTGGCGCTACCCGGTGAGCGAGAAAGACGTCTGTGGCCAAGGCGCCTTTCGGCTCCGACACATCGGAGAGAGAAGGTGCAGCCACACACATGGGCTGACGCGGGAACACAAGTGTACCGCACAGTGTGTATGGGGTAAGAGGAAATCGGAAATCACCTCACCTAGGACGCGGAGGTGCGTGCAGAAGGTTCCGTTCAATGAACGCCTGGTTGCTGCAGGAGGGGCAGCACGCTGCCATGCACGTCACTCTAAGGAACACAGGGCGTGGAAAGGCGCTGTTCATCTAGCCTTTCCACCTCCACGCCAGGGCCCGGGAAGCGTGCCACAGGCTCTTGGGTCGCAGAGCTGCAGCGGCTGGCGTCTAAGGCCCTACCACCCTGACCGTGCCTGATCTCATCTGATCTCGGAAGCTAAGCAAGGTTGGGCCTGGTTATTTACTTGGGTGGGAGACCGCCATGGAATACCGGGTGCACAAGGCTTTTTTTGCCCCAAACTCCTTTCTTTGGCCTTTCTCTTTTCTTTCCCCCTTCGGCCTCCCTCCCTCTCCCTTAGCCACCACCGCTCGCTGCCCTGGCCAACGTGGCTGCCTCCAAACAGTTGCTGAAGGCCTCAGCCCCTGAGCCCGGTCCCCTCACCCCCCTGACCCCCTGACCCCTGGCCACTTCAGCACCAGCACCATGGGCCCCTGACCCCAAAAGGGCGGCTGCTGCACAGGCGGGCAGCAGAACCCAGCCTTTCCACTTCCATGCCACGAGGCCCACTCATGCCTCAGCTGGCCTTGGGGGGCTGCTGGCAGGGCGGGGCAATATTG
This sequence comes from Enhydra lutris kenyoni, assembly GCF_002288905.1. Classification (NCBI taxonomy): domain Eukaryota; kingdom Metazoa; phylum Chordata; class Mammalia; order Carnivora; family Mustelidae; genus Enhydra; species Enhydra lutris. The sequence goes on along the minus strand of NW_019154131.1, from coordinate 1,345,294 downwards.
GAGGGGACTCAGGGGCCAGAGGCAGGGAAAGGGGGACCGGGGTGAGGACCATGGCCACGGACACGGAGAGGGGCATGGGGGCCGCTGGGCTGTGGGAGAAGGGCAGGGATGTGGGGGGTGGGGCAGGAGGCTGGATCCGGCCTTGATCCCGGGCTCGGAATCCTCTCCAAGGGCCTGTACTCCCAAGGCCCTGGGCCCTGGTCCCTGGATCCCCTAGCAAGGCCCTTGGGCTGCCCCCAGCTCCCAAGCCAACAGGCAGCTGCCTCATCCCCCCACCCCTCCCAGCGCCCCCACGACCTGGGCCATCCCTGCCCCTTCTCTCCACCGGGCCTGGGCTCCGCTCAGGCCGGAAGGTCATTCCCTTCCTTCTCACCGACCACCTCCCCTTTGCCCATGGGGTCCCATGCCAATGGAATGGGCACAGTTTCCTTGGAGAGGGTAGGCACCATCCTGCAGTGTGGCTCCAGAGGCCCCCTCCTGGAAGGTGTGTGGGCCAGGGCTGTGGGGACACAAGTCTGAAAACACAAACACGGCTTAGGTTTGGGGCAAAGTTTATGGCAGGCCCAATCTACAGACTGTGAGGGGAGCTCCTTGGGATATGAACAAAGGGTGAGTGGGAGGTGGTCACTCAGGCTTTTGTCTCTGGATTTTGTGTCAAAGATTGCCGTGGAATGTAGGGGAGGCCACATGGGCCATGTACAAGTCTCCCTCTCTGCAATTTGGCCCGACTTCCAAGAGTTTGGGGTCATTCTGTGGGAAGGGAGAAGTCCTGTTATCTGTCTCTGGTGTCCCTCAAAAAGGGATTCCAGAGTAGAGCACTGGGTATGGGCATGTGGAAAACCCAACCTCTGATTAGGATTGGGGGCCTAGGGGCATGGCCAGCCCCATATGATGGCACTTGGTCCAGACACTGTGAGGCCTTACTTGAAGACGTGGCTCATGCTGAGGGTAACAATGTGTGTTTGTGTCCAAGGCAGGCCACAAGCATGGGCGTGGCCTCATGGGCCATGCAGGTTTTTCCTACCCTGAAGGTTTGACACCATGCCAACAGCAAGGTTTCTTCCCATGGGGAAGGAGGAGATCTGATTTGTGCATCAGTTTCCCTCCTGTGCAGGGATTGGAGATAAGGTCTAGAGGTCTAGTTTCCGATGCCTGAAAAGGCAGGTTGGGAAGAGATGATGGCCTAAGGCCATGGTGGGTCTGATGTGCTTGGTGTGCAGCTAGTATCTGGGTGTCTGTAGGGAGGTCTGGGTTCAGGCTGTGTCAGACAGAGCATTAATGCCCATGGCAGCTATGAAATTGAGGTGCTGTCAAGGGCCATGCAGGTTGCTCTTCATTTGGGGTTTCTGGGCAGCCCCATAGGGCAAAATTTTTCCTTCTGGTGGGCAGGCAGAGTGATGCATTGTGGCTCTGGAGTTCCCAAACTGAGGGCCTTGTGGGCCAGGAGTGTGAGGATGGAAGTCTGAAAACTCAAGCTAGGGTTAGGTTTGGTGCCAAGGGCAGGGCAGGCCCACTCCACAGAGGCTGAATCAAGATCTGCATCTGAAGTCAGGGCGAGTATCAGACATTGGCTAGGATTGGAGTTTGTGTCCATGATGGCCCCTTCATGATGGGGCTGCCTCATGAGGCCATGGAGGTTTTCCCACACTGGGGGTTGTGAGCTGCTCCAAAACACAAGGTTTCCTTCTGCGAGACAGTGGAGTCCTGTTGGATGGCTCCAGGACACCGCACTCGGAAAGACTCAAGAGCAGGGTAGTAAGGATGGATGCCTGGGCACCCCACATCACATTCCCATTGGCTCCCAGCGACAAGGCAGGTTCGATCTGCTGGCTCTAGTACGAGATACCCAGGGGTTGAGTTAAAATGGACTCCCCTGAGGGTAGGTCATAATGTGGGTTTGTGTCCATGGAGACCTTGGAATGTGGCAGTGGCTCAGGGGCCTTGCAGGATTCTCTGACCCAGAGGGTTTGACACAGCTTCAAAGAACAAGCTTCCCATGTGGAGGTGAGAGGTGTTCTGTTTGGTGCCTCAGGAAAGCCCCATATGCTGATATTCGAAACCAGGCCTCTGAGGAGAGCCGCCTGGAAACCAAAGCTAGGGTTTAGATTAGGGCCTAGGCACCTGTCAGGTTCTAACTTCTGTCTCTGAGGACATCTGTATGCATGTCTGAGTGGAGGTAGTTGTTCAGCTTGTGTCAGAATGCCCCTGTTTGCCCAGGGTGGCCTACACGATTGGGATGGCCTCGGGGGACTTGGAAGTTTCTCCTAATCTGTAGGGTTGTGGCCAATGGAATGGGCACAGTTTCCTTGGAGAGGGCAGGAACAGTCCTGCGGTGTGGCTCCAGGGGCCCCAGCCAGAAGGGTGTGTGGGCCAGGGCTGTGGGGACAGAAGTCTGAAATCAGAAGCTTGGCTTAGGTTTGGGACCGAGTTTATGGCAGGCCCGATCTACCGACCATGGTGGGAGTTCCTAGGGATATCAAAGAAGGGCAAGTGGGATGCGGTCGCTCAGGCTTTTGTCTCTGGATTTTTTTGTCAAGGATGGCTGTGGAATAGAGGGGTGGCCTCACCCCTCTCTGGGGATTTGGCCTGGCTCCCAAAAATTTCGGGTCATTCTGTTGGAAGGGAGGAGTCCTGTTTTCTACCTCAGGTTTCACTCCAAAAGAGAGATCCCAGAGGAGATCCCTGGCGACAGGCTACTGGAAAATCCGACCTCTGATTAAGATTGGGGGCCTAGGTGCATGGCAAGCCCCATATGTGGGTTCTTGGTCCAGCCACTGAGAGGCCTTACATGAACACGGGGCTCACGCTGAGGGTTACAATGCGTGTTTTTGCCCAAGGCGGCCCTCAAGCATGAGCGTGGCCTCATGGGCCATGCAGTTTTCTCCTACCCTGAGGGTTTGACACCATGCCAACAGCAATGTTTCTTGCCTTGGGGAAGGAGGGGTTCTGATTTGTGCATCAGTTTTCCCCTGTGCAGGGATTGGAGATAAATTCTAGGTTCAGGTGCCTGAAAAGGCAGGTTGGGAAGAGATGACGGCCTAAGGCCATGGCGGATCCGATGTGCGGGGTGTGCGGCCAGCTATCTGGGTGTCTACGGGGAGGTCTGGGCTCAGGCTGTGTCAGACAATCATTAGTGCCCAGGGCAGCCTATGAAATTGGGGTGCGGTTGAGGGCCATATAGGATGATCCTCATTTGAGGTTTCTGGGCATCCCCATAGGGCAACATTTTTCTTATGGTGAGCAGGCAGAGTGCTGTGCTGTGGTTCCGGATTTTCCAATCTGGAGGGCTTGTGGGCGAAGGGTGTGAGGTCGGAAGTCTGAAAACACAAGCTAGGGTTAGGTTTGGGGCCAAGGGCACAGCAGGCCCACTCTGCTGAGGCTGAATCGAGATCTCCTACATTTGAAGTCAGGACAAGTATCAGACTTTGGCTTGGGCTCGAATTTGTGTCCATGATGGCCCCTTCATGATGGAGGACCCTCATGAGGCCATGGAGGTTTTCCCACACTGGAGCTTTTGAGCTGCTCCAAAGAGCAATGTGTCCTTCTGCAGGACAGGGGGAGTCCGTTTAGATGGCCCCAGGGTACCCCATATGGAAAGATTGGCTAGCAGAGCTCTACGCATAGATACCTGGAAAGCTCACCTTGAGTTACCATTGCAGCCGAGCAACAGTGCAGGTTCGATCTGCTGGCTCGGAGGCGAAGTGCCAAGGGGTTGAGTTGACAGGGGTTCTCGGGCTGACAGGTCCCAATGCTGGTTGGTTTCCAGGGATACCTTAGAATGCGCCAGAGGCTAAGGGGCCATACAGGATTCTCCTACCATGAGGATTGGACACAAGTCCCAAGAGCAAGGATTCCTTCTGGGGATGGGAGAAGTTCTGTTGTTTGGCCCAGGGACCACATGTTGGACCATATGTTGTTATTCCAGAACAGGCCTCTGGGGACAGATGCCTGAAAACCTAAGCTAGGGTTCCATAGAAGTCCTTGGGCCATGTTAGGTTCAATCTTCTGATTCAGGGCCATTGACCTGCATGTCTGCCTGGAGGTAGGTGCCCAGGGTGTGTCAGACTGTGCATTTTTGTCCAGAGCGGTCTGCGAAATTGGGGTGGGCTCAGGGGCCTTGCAGGTTTCTCCTAATCTGGAGGGTTTGGGCAACTGTGATGGGCAGAATTTCCTTCGGGAGGGCAGGCACAGTGATGCGATGTGGTTCCAGTGGGTCCATTCAGGAGGGCATGTGGCCCTGGGCTTTGGGGACAGAAGTCTGCTGACACAAACTCGGGTTTGGGTTAGGGGCAAGGTGACAGCAGACCCGATCCACAGACCCTGAGGGCAGCTCCTCGGGATTTGAAATTCGGGCGGAGGGAGGCAGTAACACAGGCTTTTCTGTCTGGATTTTGTGTCTAGGATGACCATGGAATGTAGGGGTGGCCTTGTGGGGCCATGGGAGATTTTTCCTCTCTGGGGATTCTGCCCCACTGCCAAGAGTTTGGTGTCATTTTGGGTGAAGGGAAGAGTGCTGATTTCTTTCTCAGTGGTCCCGCACAAACAGGGATTCCAGAGACGGGTTCTGGGTCTGGGCACCAGGATAACCACACTGAGTGTCAGGATTTGGGTCTAGGGTCATGGAAGGCCTGCTCTGTGGGCTCCTGCTTCAGCTCCCAAAAGAGCTTGTTTGAAAGCAGGCTCAGGTTTAGGGTCACAATCTCTGTGACCAGATTGGCCCTCATGAGTGGGCGTGGTCTCATGGGCCATGTAGCTGGCTCCCACTCTGAGTGTTGACACCCATCCCAACAGCCAGGTTTCCTGCCATGGGGAAGGAGGAGTACTCTTTTGTGCTTCAGGTTCCCCCATAGGCAGGGATTTGAGGTAAGGTCTGGGGACAAATGCCTGAGTACCCAGTTTGGGTAGAGTTGACGGCCTCGGGCCACGGTAGGTCCCACCTCCAGGATAAGGGGCCCACTATCTGGGTGGCTGACAGCAGTTCAGGGCTCAGGCTGTGTCAGACAGAGCATTAGTGCACAGGACGGCCTTTGATATTGGGGTGCCATCGAGGGCCATGCATGTGGATCCTCATGTGGGGTTTCTGGGCAGATGCATAGGGGACTTCTTTCTGGTGCGCAAGCAAAAGGCTGCGTTGTGGCTCCAGAAATCCCAACCTGGAGGGCTTGTGGGCCAGGAGTGTGAGGATGGAAGTCTGAAAACACAAGCTACAGTTCAGTTCAGTGCCGAGTGCATGGCAGTTCCAATGTGCAGCAGCTGATTCGAGATCTCTAGCACCTGAGTCAGGGCGAGTGTCAGAAGTCTGCTCACACTGGAGTTTGTGTCCATGATGGCCGACGAATGGAGAGGTGGCCTCAAGAGGCCATGGAGGTTTTCCCATGCTGGGGCTTGTGAGCTGCTCCTAATAGCAAGGTGTCCTGCAGGACAGAGTGAGTCCGGTAGAATGGCTCCATGGTCCCTCATATGGAAAGATTGGATAGCAGAGCTCACCACATGGATGCCTGGAAAGCCCACCTCGCATTACCATTGCAGCCGAGGAACAGGGCAGGTTCAATCTGCTGGCTCTGGGGCGAAGTTCCTAGGGGCTGAGTTGACAGCGGTTCTTAGGCTGATGGGTCACTTGGTGTGACCAGGCTGCTTGGTGTCCAGGGAGACCTTAGAATGTGGCAGTGGCTCAGGGGCCATGCAGGATTCTTCTACCCTGAGGGTTGGACCCAGCTCCCAAGAACAAGTTTTCCTTCTGAGGACAGGAAGGGTTCTGTTGTGTGGCTTAGGGACCACATGTTGGACCCCAGGTTGGTATTCCAGAAGAGGCTTCTGGGGGCAAATGCATGAAAACCTAAGCTAGGGTTCTGATGAGGCCCTATGACTAGGTCAGTTTCAATAGTCTGACTCAGGGCCATTGACCTGCGTGTCTGCCTGGAGGTAGGTGCCTAGGGTGTGTCAGACTCCGCATTTTTGTCCAGAGCAGCCTACGAAATTGGGGTGGGCTCAGGGGCCTAGCAGGTTTGTCCTAATCTGGAGCGTTTGGACAACTGTGACGGGCAGAGTTTCCTTCGGGAGGGCAGGCCCAGTCCTGCAGTGTGGTTCCAGAGGTCCCATTCTGGAGGGCATGCTGGCCAGGGCTTTGGGGACAGAAGTCTGCTGACACAAAATCAGGTTAGGGTTAGGGGCGAGGCGATGGCAGGCCCTATCTGCACACCCTGAGGGCAGCTTCTCGGGATTTGAAATTCAGGTGGCTGGGAGGAGGTAGTGCAGGCTTTTTTGTCTGAATTGTGTGTCTAGGGTGACCACGGAATGTAGGGGTGGCCACGTGGGGCCATGGGAGATTCTTCCTCTCTGGGGATTCTGCCTGGCTCCCAAGAGTTTGTTGTCTTCTCTGAGGGAAGGGAAGAATGCTGTTTTCCATCTCAGGGGTCCCACCCAAACAGGGATTCCTGAGACGGTTCTGTGTCCGGGTGCCTGGACAACCCCACTGAGGGGTAGGAATTGGGCCTAGGGGTATGGCAAGCCGGCTCTGAGGGCTCCTGGTTCAGCTTCCGAGGGGCTTGTTTGAAAGCGGGCTCAGGCTGAGGGTCACAATGCCTTTTTGAGCCCAGGGCGGCCCTCCTGAGTGGGTGTGGTCTCTGTTAGGGTCTGTGATCAAAGGAACGAGACTGACACAAAGCGAAAATCAAACAAAGCTTTATTTCACCCCAAGTATCAAGAATCAAACCAACTGGTCGGGGTCATCTCTTACGAAGAGGCGATGACAACGAGGACTATAACACCGCTCCAGTGAGGTCCCCTGCAAGGACGCTCCCCGGATGAGACCGCTCCTCGGATGAGGCCACTCCCGACGATGAAGAGGCGATGACGTCAAGGACGACAATGCCGACGACACAGACTCTGCTCCCCATGACGCCACTCTGAACAGGCTGCTCCCCGAACGATGCCACTCCAGTCGAGGCCGCTGCAGACGAGGCCGCTTGCTGATGAGACCACTCCCCAGACAAGGCCGCTCTGGCGAGGCTGCTCGAGGCAGGGCCATGGCTCGGGGCGGCGTGGCCGCTCGCAGTGGCGCTGCTCCCGACGACTATTACTCCGACGACTACCCTAATGGCTCCCGACCGCTACTCTAACGGCTATCCCAACAGCTATTCTAACAGCTATCCCAACGGATTTTCTAACTCCCCCTACTACTCTAATGGCTATTGTAACTCCTTCTACTACTCTAACGGCTATTCTAACTCCTCTTCCTACTCCCTCCCCACCCAGCCTCACAGACTAACCTTTATAGAGGTGGCTGAGCCTGGCCCACACACAGGTCGCCAATGAGATTTCAACTCACCACAGTAAATATATGCTGGCCCACTGACTGGATGTCTCCATCTGGCCTGGCCAGCCCCTATATCTGGGGTTTACAAGTAAATTCCTCTGGCTAACCAGGCCCCTACATTCTCCCCTTTTCTTTGGAAATTAGTCAAATCCTTGACTTTTCAGCCAGTTCTATGTTTTCCTTTTGTAAGGGGGTTATATTGAGCATGTAAGACTAACATTTTTATCGTTCCAATTTTCTTTGGTACAAATGACATTAGAGTGTTTATCATACAGCGTCCAAAAAGTAACAGTAGTGCGTAGTCGGCTGATGAGGTAGCCATTAAACGCTTTGTATAACCTTTTCCATTTTTCCTAATTCCGTTCATCTAATTTCTCACCTATACTTTACATAAACAGGTAACTATAGGAGCAACAATAAACTGACAGTTTTTTTAGTCTTAGCTTTAGTCCATGGTCAGTGGGGTCCGTGGGCTGCAGCTTCCATCTCTGGGGGGCATCCTCATCCTCGGCTCCTTTGACATGACCTGCGTGATTCCAGGCCCTAATGCCTTCTACTTTTACTGCCGTGGGGGTGGTCAGGATAACAGTAAACGGTCCCTTCCAGTGAGGCTCCAAGTTTCCCACTTGGTGGTGATGTATCCAAACCAAGTCCCCAGGTTGGTAAGGATGTGGTTCCATCTCCGTCTCCTTCCCAGTGTGGGCAGTCCAGATCCCTGCATGGGCTTTTTTAAAGACAGACTGTAATGCCTGCAGTGACTGGAGTACAGACTGATCAGTCATTTCTGTTAGGGCAACCTTTTGTAGCTGAGGACAGAGTGGGGGGGTGGTCTCCCAAACATTATTTCAAATGGGGTCACCTTGTTTAAATAGGGTGTACATCGTGCCCTGAGGAGGGCGAAAAGAAGGAGATCCACCCATCCACCGCCAATCTCCAGAATTAACTTTGACAACGTCTCTTTAAGAGTCCGGTTCATTTGCTCTACTTGCCTGGAACTCTGGGGCCAGTAGGCACAATGTAGTTTCCAATTAGTGCCCACGGCCTTGGCCAATGTCTGTGAGACTGAACTCACAAATGCAGGGCCATTGTCTGACCCGATCGTGAGAGGCAGCCCAAACCTAGGAATTATTTCCTCTAGTGGCTTTTTGGCTACCACTCCTGCTATCTCATGTTTGGTGAAAAAGCCTCTACCCAGCCTGAAAAGGTATCTACAAAAACTAACATATACTTGTGCTCATATTTTCTGGGTTTCATTTCTGTAAAATCTATTTCCCAATAAATTCCTGGTTCCTTACCTCTTTCTCTTTTCCCTCTTCCCATTTTAGTTCTTCCCACATTAACTGCCTGGCATTGAGCACATCTATCAACTACATCCTGAACCATACACCCTAATTTAGAAAAAACCTGGAACTGCTTGCCTATAAGCTTCGTGAGTTTGCGTATTCCCAAATGAGTACCCTGATGTATCTGGTCTACTAACTTTTTACCTAATCTTTGAGGAAGAATTATTTTTCCTACTTTAGTTTTAGCCCAGTCCCCTTCATAGTCCAATTTAACCCATTTTTGTAAATACTTTAAATCTTCTTCTGAATAGTTTGGTTTTTCTGGTAGAGCTGGAGCCGGGAGTATAACTAGTTCTTGCACTGTTTCTGGGGTTGCTTGCTTTGCGGCTTGATCTGCTAATTGGTTTCCTTTTGAAATCAGATCAGTCCCCTTTTGGTGTCCTGGGCAATGCATAACTGCCACCTCTTTTGGGTCCCAAATAGCCTGGAGGAGAGCCAATATTTCTCCTCTGTTTTTAATTCCTTTTCCTTCTGCTGTTAATAGGCCCCTTTCTTTATAAATAGCCCCATGTATATGGAGAGTAGCAAAGGCATACCTGCTGTCCTTATAGATGTTGGCGGTTTTACCTTTGGCCGTCTGCAGTGCCTTAGTGATTGCAATCAGTTCTGCTTTTTGTACTGAGGTTCCGTGTGGCAGGGCTGCTGTCCAGAGTTCCTGCTCAGGGGAAAGCACCGCAACCCCCGCATACCTCTTTCCATTGACCATGTAGCTACTCCGATCTGTGAACAGAGTCATCTCAGCATCCAGAAGGGGAATGTCTCTGTGATCTGGCCTTATTCCTGCAACTTGGGTTAGGACCTCCCTGCAGTGGTGTGGATGGTCAGCCAGCTCCTCTGGCAGCAGCGTGGCTAGATTTAGCACTACCAGGGGCCAGAAGGTCACTCTTGTTTCGTTGATGAGGAGGGCCTGATACCCCATCACTCAGGCGTTTGTCATCCATTGGTCTGGTGGAGTCTGGAGAAGGCCCTTGATAGCGTGGGTCAAAATGAGATTTTGACCCAAAGTCAATTAACTTGCATCCTTGACAAGGAGGGCCATAGCAGCAATTATGCAGAGGCAAGAGGGGAACCCAGCCGCTACTGGATCTAGTTTCTTGCTAAGATAGGCTACTGGCCTTTGCTAAGGCCCCAGAGTCTGAGTCAAAACTCCTTTGGCCACCCCTGCTTTTTCATCCACATACAAGTGGAAGAGCTTGGTAACATCTGGGATGGCCAATGCTGGGGCACTTAGTAAGGCTGTTTGTAATTCCTGAAATTATCCTTCTGCCTCAGCTGTCCACTCTACCATAGTGAGCCCCCCTTTTGCCAGTTCGTAGAGAGTTCGGGCAATCTCTGCAAACCGCGGTATCCACAGCCTACAGTAGCCCACCGTCCAAGAAACTCCCTCACTTGTCAGGACGTGGTGGGGCAGGGGTATCGAGTGATCACCTGTTTCCTGGACTCAGACAGTGAACACACTCCCTCCTGAAGATCAAAGCCTAGATAAGTGGCGTGGCTCTGACTATGCTGTGCTTTCTTTGCTGACACCCGATACCCTTTTTCCTGCAGAGTCTGTAAGAGAGTTCTTGTCCCCCGCAAACATGACTCAGTCCTCAGTGGATACTAGCAAGTCATCAACATACTGTAACAGAGTGACTCCTGGGTTGGAAGTTCTGTACTCACGCAAATCCTTGTGTAAGGCCTTGTCAAAAAATGGTGGGTGAATTCTTGAATCCTTGGGGAAGGCTTGTCCAGGTGAGCTGGCCTTGGAACCCTTCCTGTGGGTTGGACCATTCAAAAGTAAAAAAGGGTTGAGTTTCCCTTGCTAAAGATATGCAGAAAAATGCATCCTTGAGATCTAAGATGGTATACACAGTTCTTTTGGGGCCAAGTAGGGAGAGTAGGGTATAGGGGTTAGGCACCGTCGGGTGGATATCTTCAACCCGTTTATTAACTTCCCGCAAGTCCTGAATGGTCGGTACTCCCCAGTCTCGGCCTTTTTGATGAGCAGCAAAGGTGCGTTCCATGGAGATTTGCAAGGAACTAGGATCCTGTCTACTCGGAGGTGGTTAATGTGTTTTCTGATCGCTTCCTTTGCTTCCCAGGGAAGGGGGTACTGCCGAACGCAAACAGCCATAGCCATCTCCTTTAATTGTACCACCAATGGAGGTTGTCCCGTGACCAAGCCAGGGGGCTTCCCTTCTGCCCAGACCTCGGGAAACTTGACCTGTAAGGTTTGGAGAAGGCTCCCCCGCTTTGTCTCCTCTGTTTTTGAGACTGGCTCATAAAGGAGGTATTCATCTACTGCTGCCATAAGCACCTGTACAGTGAGTTGTCTCAAGGTTACAGGCATGTCTCCTTTGGAGAACTGAATGCCAGCTCTTAACTTGTGGAGGAGATCTCTTTCCATCAAGTTATATGGGGCACTAGGGAGGACCAAAAATCGATGTTTAACTACTCCCAAGGCCAAATTTAAAGTCCATTCTGTTGTCCATTTATGTCTCTCTGTGCCATTTGCTCCTTGTACCCAGACTTCCTCTCCAAGTAGTTTTCCCATAGGTTAAGTAATGATGAAAACTGGGCTCCCATGTCCACCAAAAAATCAACTGATTTCCCCTCAACTTTAATTTTTACTCTGGTGGCCAGCATTGCCGTCTTCTTTTTGGGGCACTCCCTGGCCCAATATTCTTTTTCCTTACAGTAAGCACACTGATCTGAATCTAAGTCTTCTGACCTGGCTTCTCTGTGCTTAGGCTTTTCCTTCCATTTACTATCCCCTATCTGTCTCCTCCCTGCCTCATGTAATGCCAAAACCTTAACCAGTTTTTTTTTTTTTGTCTGTTTTTCATCCTCTTGTGCATCCCTGTTGTTAAACACCTTTTCTGCTATTCCCACTAACTCAGTCAGATTCTTTCTTTCAAATCTTCCGATTTTCTGAAGTTTCCTCCTTATATCTGGGGCTGACTGACTGACAAACACAAGATTCATTGCCCTCTGTTTTTTGGGTGCCCCAGGGTCGATCGGGCTATACATTTTATAGGCTTCAATTAGCCTTTCTAGGAAAGCTCCTGGAGACTCATTCTTACCTTGAGTCACCGTACTAATTCTCGTTTAGTCCGAGTGCAACTTTTACTTCTGGAAATTCAGTTCCATGATTTCAACATATCAAAGACCTGTATTTGTTCTGAAAGTCTCCCATATGAATTTCCTTTAAGGCGGAATTCATCTTACAAGAGAATTAAAACAATTACAAATGACAAAAAAAATAAAAAACTCAGAATAGATATGGTTAAATATCAAATGATGACCCTTATCAAAACATTAAAACTTTAGGAAATGTATAGAACCTCTGGAGTAGTTACACATTTACCCAAATGTAACCCAAGGTTTATCATTGATTTAGCAGTACTTCCTGAGTAACTTTGCATATCAGGGAAAAGCCTTATGAGTCAAAGAGATCTCATTTATAATTCTGGGTGGACAAAGAAAACCATTTACATTTTCTTAGAAACATCTCAATCTCTAATGAAGACTCAATATTAACCAATTGTGAACTGGTGCAACAGCAGTTAAGCACAAAACATGTTTACCAACAGATTTCAAAAGCACAAACTCAGTTCCAGCAACCAGCGTCCTAGCACTTCATCTCATTTGTCATCCAAGCAAAACTTCAAAGCTTCAGGTTACCAAAGACTCTGAAAGCTACTTTAACAATTACCCATTAAAACCCTGAGACAGACAGTTAACCATCAGCCCAGCCATCCCTCTGCCAACAGACCTCATGTTCCACCTGGGCCCATTCCACTTCAGATGCCATGCTTTCCCCGCCAGCAAGGGGGAGGGGCTAGGCAGTCCACATTGGGCCAGAGAAGGCAAGGAATTCCCTGAAACAAAGGGAGTTTCAGCAGCTGCTTGGGAATATTCCTTAAAACCTCTGTCTCGAGGTCGGTTCATCCTGCAGCGCCAGTTTTGCTTACCTAAAGTGGCCCACTAGGACTCATATTCCACGCCCAGCTCCAATGAGCATCAGCATTGGGCACCTTAACCCGGCATTAGACTAATCCCAGTTGGCTCCAGTCATAGCCCTTAACACACAAAATGAGTGAGGGAGAAGCCCCACATCTATTATGAGGAATGGAGAGATGAAAGTCAGAGTCCCCCTTACTCTCTGCTTGCCCCATTCCTTCAATCATAACAAACAACACAACAGACAACAAAAGAAAACACAAAGACAACCGCAGACTCAGCTGTCCTGCCACTGGTGGGGATTTTCTCGGTCCCCAGTGACCGCCTAGGGGGACTCTAACCCCCCGGCCGCCCAGGGGGACTCGAACCCCCTGGCAGGCCCCTGACCACCCAGGGGGACTCAAACCCCCTGGCGATCCCCTGACCACCTAGGGGGACTCGAACCCCCCGTTGATCTACCAGCAGAGGGATGGGGCATCCCCGCATCCACTCCAGCCCTGGGGAACATGGCTGCATCCAGCTTCTCCCTGGTGGGCCATACCCTGGAGCTCCAACCAGACAGACAGACAAGATCACAATACCCAAGATCCCAATACCTCTGGAGGCTTTTCCCAAAAATTCCGATGCGGGCTCAGTTCTCGTCATTTGATCCCAGATGAGCCCCCAGTGTTAGGGTCTGAGACCCCCGATGTTAGGGAACGAGACTGACACAAAGCAAAAATCAAACAAAGCTTTATTTCGTGCCAAGCATCGAAAATCAAACTGACTGGTAGGGGCCATCTCTTACGAAGAGACGATGATAATGACCCCGACAAGGTCACTCTCAAGAAGGCCGCTCTGGATGAGGCCACTCTGGACGAGGCTGCTCCCAGGACGAGGCTGCTCCCCGGTTGGAGCCGCTCCCAAGAAGAGGCCACTCTGGATGAGGCTGCTCCTAGGATGAGGCCGCTGCTGATGAGGTCACTCCCCAGACAGGGCTGTTCCCCGGACAGGGCTGCTCCCAAGAAGAGGCCACTCTGGATGAAGCCACTCCCAGGACGAGGCCACTGCTGAGAAGGTCGCTCCCCAGATGGGGCCGTTCCCCAGAATGATGCCTCTCTGGCGAGGCTGCTTGCGGTGGGGCCGCGGCCCAGGGTGGCAAGGCCGCTCGCCGCGCGGGGCTGTGGCCCAGGGTGGTGAGGCCGCTTGTGGCGGGGTCATGGCTCGGTGCTGTCCAGGCCGCTCACTGTGGTGAGGCTGCTGGCGGCGAGGCTGCTGGTGGCGAGGCTGTTTGCCGTGGCACCGCTGCCTATGACTACGATGACCAGGACGACCACGATGCTCCTGACGACCATGATGACCACGATGCTCCGACTCTCCCGAAGACTACCCTAATGGCTATCCCAACGGCTATTCTAACAGCTATCCTAACAGCTATTCTAACTGCTATTCTGACTCCTCCTACTACTCCCCCCACCTCAGCCTCACAGACTAACATTTATAGAAGTGGTTGAGCCTGGCCCACACACAGGTGGCCCATGGGATTTCAACTCACCACAGTAAATATATGTGCGCCCCACTGATTGGATGTCTCCATCCGGCTGGCCCGCCCCTATATCCGGGGTTTGTAACTAAGTTCCTCTGGCTAACCAGGCCCTTACACTCTTGTCCTCCAGAAGCTTTCTGGAGATATGTATATCCCCCAGATTTGGGCGAAATCTGCATTGCACTTGAGGACACACCCATTAATGCTGGCCGCCTGGGACACAAACACCCATTGTGACCCCTAGCCTGAGCCCCATTTTCAACACAACCCCATGGGTAGCTTGGCCCAGAGCCAGAACCTAAGGCCTACGATGACACTAGGACCTAATCCTAAACCTAGTTTGGGTTTTCAGCCATCCATACCCTGAGCCCTACTCTTGAATCCCTCCATATGGGGCACCCCTGAGCCATAAAGCAGGACAGTACCTATTCCACAGAATAGACCAAGCTATTTTTTAACTATGCAAAATTTCCAGAATGGGAGAAAACTCCATGTCCCCATGATGCCACTCCCATTTTTGAGGGATCTCATGAACACAAACTCCAACCTGAGTGACCTCTTCACACTCGCCTTAAACTCAGAACCTGGGGAGCTTGCCTCAGCAACTGCAGATTCGTCCTGTCATGCCCTAGGCCCTAACCATACTCCTAGATTGGTTTTTCAGACTTCTGTCCTCACAGTCGTGGTCTACAAACCCTCCAGCTAGGGAACCCCAGAGCCACACCATAAGACTCTGCCTGCCCTCCAGATGGAAAATGTGCCATATGGAGCTGCATGCAAACCCCAGATTAGGAGAAAGCTGCACGATACCCCTAATCCATCCACAGTTGCAGAAGCCGACCCTCGACACTAATATAGATTCTGTCCCTCAAGCTGAGCACTGACCTCCAGTCAGCCACCCAAGTACCTGGCGCCAGAGTCAGCAGGTTAGACTTTCATACCCCATGCCCTACCTAGGTTCAGTTTTCAGGCATCCATAACCAGAGCACTGTTCTGGAATCCCTCCATTTGGAGGATCCTAGAGCCATACAACAGGACTCCATCTCTCCTCCAGACTGAAACCATAGTATTTGGAACTGTGCAAAGCCCCTAAGTAGGAGAAACCTCCATGCCCCAGCAGGACACCCACAACTTCGGCGGCCCTAGGACACCAATTCTAGTGTGAGTGAATGCCTGACACTCTCCTTCAATTCAGAATCTGGTGACCTTGCCTCAGCATCTGTAGATCAGAGATCCATGGCCTAGACTATACATATAAACCTAGCTTGGGTTTTCAGATATTGGTCCCCAGATTCCTGGAACACAAGTCCTCCAGATTGGGAACTCAAGAGCCAAACCACTGGGTGATCCCTGCACTCCAGATTAAACCGTGCCCTATGGAGCTGCACAAAACGCCTAGATTAGGGCAAACATGCAGGTCCCCGATACCACCGCTCTTTTGAATACCACCCTGGATCTTAATGCACAGGAGGGCACAACCTGAGTCCTGACCACCGATCAGCTATCAAGGCAGCTCAACCCAGAGGCAGCTGATCGGAACTTCCATGCCCCTAGGCTGAAATCCTAACCCTCGTTTGGTTTTTCAGACATCCATACACAGAGCCCTTCTCTGGAATCCCTCTACATGGCGGGGGGGGGGGGTGACCTGATCCATAAAAGAAATCTCCTCCTGACCCTCAGAGGGAAAACTTGCTTTCCAGTGCTATGCAAAATCCTCAGATGGAAGAAATGTGCTTTGTCCCTAAGGCCACGTCCACATTTACATGCTGCCAGGGATACAATTACAATACATTGTGACCCTTATCCTGAGCCCCAGTTTGAACATAGCCCCAAGGGTACCACGGCCCAGAGCCAGGGTATAAGGCCTGTGGTGCCACTAGGACCTAATCACACCCCTCATTTGGGTTTTCAGGTATCAATACCTGGATTGCTGCTCTCGAATCCCTCGGTATGGGGGAACCCTGAGCCATAAAACAAGACACCACCAACAGCCAGGAATAAAACAAGCTATTTGGAACAGTGAAATCCCCAGAGTAGGAGGAAACTCCATGCCACCATGAGGCCTCTTATGAGTTCGGCAGGACTCATGGACACAAACTGAGCCTGTGCAACATCCTGACACTTGCCTTCACCTCAGATCTCATGGAACTTGCCTCAGCATCTATAGATTGGGCCTGTCATGCCCTAGGCCCTAACCCTAGGCCTAGCTTGTGTTCTCAGACTTCCATCCTCAAAGTCCTGCTCCACAAGCCCTCCAGATAGGGAAAGATGAGCCACACCACTGGACTGTGCCTGCCCTCCAGAAGGAATATGTGGCTTATTGAGCAGCATGCAACCACCAGACTAATACTATGAGAGAGCTGCACGAATCCCCAAAGCTATCCCATTGACAGCAGCCTGCCATGGACAATAATACACATTCTACCCTCAACCAGAGCACTGACCTCCAGTCAGCCAACTAGTAGCTGGTGCCAGTGGGAATAATTCAGACTTTTCATGCACCCAGGCCCTACCACAAACCCCAGGTTGAGTTTTAGGTATACATACCAAGGGACCTGCTGTAGAATTCATCCATATGGAGGACCCTAGAGCCATATACAGGACTCTAACTCCACCCAAAATGAAAACAAATTATGTGGAGCTTCGCTAAATCCCCAGAACAGGAGAAAACTCCATGGCCCCAGGAGGACCAGATGGTAGTCTGAGCGAATCCCTAACATGCGACCTAACTTCAAATCCAGGAACTTGCCTCAGCATCTGCAGATCAGTGATCCATGCTTTAGACCTAACCATAAACGTAGCTTGGGTTAGACTTCCATCACCAGAATCCTGGAACACAAGCCCTCCAGAATGGGAATTCTGGAGACACAATGGAGCACTCTGCCTCTGCACCAGAAGAAAAAGGTGCCCTATGGGTCCAACCAAGAAATCCCAAATGAGAATGAACCTGCAAAGCCCTCGACCACACCAGAATTTCTTAGGCAGCCCTGAGCACTAATGTTCTGTTTGACACAGCTTGAGCCCAGACCTCCCTTCAGACACCCAGATTGCTGGCTGCATATCCTGCAGATCTGACCCGCCTTGGCCTTAGGCCGTCATCTCCTCCCAACCTGGATTTTCAGGCATCTATTCCTAGACTGTTATCTCAGAACCCTGCACTGGGGAGAACCTGATAAACAACTCAGAACTCCTCCTTCCCCATGGCAAGAAAACTTACTGTTGGGATGCTGATGGGGATCAGGGTCAAACACTCAGAGTAGGATGATCCGGCATGCCCATGAGGCCACGCCCAAGCTTGAGGGCCTCCATGGGCATAAACACTCATTGTGACCATCAGCGTGAGCCACGTTTTCAAATAAGGCCTCTCTGTGGCTGGAACAAGAGCCGGCATATGGGGCTTGCCATGCCCCTATGCCCCAATCATACCCAAAGGCCGGGTTTTCCAGTCGCCCATACCCACGGCTCTGCTCCGGAATCCCTGATTTGGAGGGACCCATGAGACAGAAAAGAGGACTCTGCCCTTCTCACAGAATGACCCCAAACTCTTGGGAGCCGGGCCAAATCCCCAGAGAGGGAGACTCGTCCGTGGCCCATGAGGCACCCCTCCATTTGAAGGCCATCCTTGACACAAAACCCAGAGACAAAAGCCTGAGCTACCATCTCACACTCCCCCTTATTTCCTATCCCAAGAAGCTCCCCTCATGGTCTGTAGATCGGGCCTGCCATACCCTCGGTGCCAAACCTAAGGCGAGCTTGTGTTTTCAGATTTCTGTCCCCACAACCCTGGCCCACAAACCCTCCAGGCTGGGCCTCTGGAGCCACACTGCAGGACTGTGCCTGCCCTCTTGAGGGAAACTGTGCCCATTCCACTGGCCACAACCCTACAGATTAGGAGAAACCTACAAGGCCCCCAAGGCCATCCCAATAGCGTAGCCTGCCCTGGACAAAAAGGCGCATTCTGACACAACCTGAGCAATGACCTCCACTTAGACACACAGACAGATGTCCCCAGAGACAGAAGATTGAACCGGACATGTCTTTAGGCCCTAATCTGAACTCTAGCTTTGGTTTCCAGGCATCTCTCCTTAGAGGCCTGGTTTCGAATACCAGCATATGGGGCTTTCCTGAGGCACAAACAGAGCAACACTCAATTCCACATGGGAATCTTGCGATTTGGAGCTGTGTCAAGCCCTCCGGGTAGGAGAATCCTGCAAGGCCCCAGAGACACTACCACATTCCAAGGTCTCCATGGACACACACCCACATTATGACCCATCCTCATGAGAGTCCATTTCAACTCAGCCCCCTGGGTAGCTCACCCCAGAACCAGCAGATCGAACCTGCCTTGTGCCTTGGAGCCAATGAGAATGAGAGGTGGGGTTTCCAGGCATCTATCCTTAGAGCCCTGCTATCGAATCTTTCCATATGGGGCAGCTTTGTGCCATCCTACAGGACTTGCCTGACCCACAGAAGGAAACCTTGCAGTTTGGAGCAGCTCACAACCCCAAGAGTGGGAAAACCTCCATGGCCTCATGAGGCAACCCCTTCCTGAAGGGGCCATAATGGATACAAACTCCAGGTGAGCCAAAGTCTGATACTTGCCCTTACTTCCGATACAGGAGATTTGTATTCAGCCTCTGCAGAGTAGGCTTGCCGATCCCTGAGCCCGAATGAAACCTAAAACCTAGTTTGTGTTTTCAGACTTCTGTCTCACACTCCTGGCCCACAAGCCCTCCAGATTGGGAGTTCTGGAACCACAACACAGCACTCTGCTTGCCCACTGGAAGAAAAATAGTGCCCTATGGGGCTGCCAAGAAACCCCACATGAGGATCAAACTGCAGGGCTCTCAACCGCACCCCAAATTCATAGGCTGCCCTGTGCACTCATGCTCTGTCTAACAAAGCCTGAGCTCAGACCTTTCGGCAGACACGCAGACAGCAAATCCAGCACATCGGACCTGCCATGGCTTTAGGCCATCATCTTTTCCCAACCTGGGTTTCCAGGCCTCTGAACCTGGACCTTATCTCAAATCCCTGCACTGGGGGGAACCTGATGCACAAATCAGAACTCCTCCATCCCCATGGCAAGAAACCTTGCTGTTGGGATGGGGTCAAACCTTCAGAGTTGGAGAAACCTGCACGGACCATGAGGTCATGTCCATGCTTGAGGGCCGCCTTGGGCACAATCACACATTGGGACCCTCAGCGTGAGCCACGTTTCCAAATAAGTCCTCTCCGGGTCTGGACCAAGAGCCTGCATATCAGGCTTGGCATGGCCCTAGCCCCTAATCCTAACTAAAGGTTGGGTTTTCCAGTCGAGCACACCCAGGGCTCTGCTTAGGAATCCGTTTTGGAGGGACCCATGAGACAGAAAAAAGGAGACAGAAAATAGGACTCCACCAATCCCACAGAATGAACCCAAACTCTAGGGAGCTGGGCCAAATCCCCAGAAAGGGAGACTCGTCCATGGCCCATGAGGCCACGCCTCCATTCCATGGCCATCCTTGACACAAAATCCAGAGACAAAGGCCTGAGCGACCACCTCACACTCACCCTTATTTCCTACCCCAAGGAGCTCCTCTCACGGTCTGTAGATCGGGACTGCCATAACCTCGGCCCCAAACCTAAGGTGAGATTGTGTTTTCAGACTTCTGACCCCCAGGTCTGGCCCACACACCCTCCAGGCTGGGGCCTCTGGAGCCACTGAGCAGGACTGTGCCTGCCCTCTCCAAGGAAACTGTGCCCATTCCATTGGCCACAACCCTACAGATTAGGAAAAACCTACAAGGCCTCTGAGGCCATCCCAATACCATAGCCCACCCTGGACAGAAAGGCACATTCTGACACAACCTGAACAACCACCTCCACTTAGACGCAGAAACAGATGTCCCTTGAGACAGAAGATTGAAATGGACATGCTCCTAGGCCCTAATCTGAACCCTAGCTTTGGTTTCCTAGCAATTTTCCTCAGAGGCCTGGTTTCGAATACCAGCCTATGGGGGTTTCCTGAGGCACAAGACAGAACACTTCTTGTCTCCACATGGGAATCTTACGATTTGGAGCGGTGTCAAACCCTCCAGGTAGGAGAATTCCTTCAGGGCCCCTGAGCCACTGCCACATGCCAAGGTCTCGATGGGCACATACTCACATTATGACCCAAACGCATGAGAGTTCATTTCAACACAGTGCCCTGGGTAGCTGGCCCCAGAGCCAGCAGATGGAACCTGCCTTGTCACTAGGAGCTAATGGGAATGCGAGGTGGGGTTCCAGGCATCCATCCTTAGAGCCCTGCTCTCGAATCTTTCTGAATGGGGCATTCTTGAGCCACCCAACAGGACTCGCCTGTCCTGAAGAAGGAAACCTTGCAGTTTGGAGCAGATTACAACCCCCAGAGTGGGAAAACCTCCATGGCCTCATGAGGCCCCCTTCCTGAAGGGGCCAACATGGACACAAAACTCCAGCCTGAGCCAACGACAGATACTCGCCCTTATATCAGATGCAGGAGATCTCGATTCAGCCTCTGCAGAGTGGGCCTGCCGTGCTTTCGGCCCGAACAAAACCTAACCCTAGCTTGTGTTTTCAGACTTCCGTCTCACACTCCTGGCCCGCAAGCCCTCCAGATTGCGAATGCTGGACCCACAATGCAACACTGTGCCTGCCCACCAGAAGAAAAATAGTGCCCTATGTGGCTGCCCAGAAACCCCGCATGAGGATCAAACTGCACGGCTCTTGACCACACCCCAATTTCATAGGCTGACCTGTGCACTCATACTGTGTCTAACAAAGCTTGAGCTCAGAACTACCGTCAGAGACCCAGACAGAAGGCCACATATCCAGCACATCAGACCTGCCATGGCTTTAGGCTGTCATCTCTTCCCAACCTGGGTTTTCAGGCCTCTGAATATAGACCTTATCTCAAATCCCTGCACTGGGGGAAACCTGATGCACAACGCAGAACTACTCCTTCTCCATGGCAAGAAACCTTGCAGTTGAGATGGGGTCAAACCTTCAGAGTTGGAGAAACCTGCACGGACCATGAGGTCATGCCCATGCTTGAGGGCTGCCTTGGTCACAAACATGCATTGGGATCCTCAGTGTGAGCTCCATTTCCATTTAAGGCTTCTCTGTGGATGGACCAAGAGCCCGTGAATCCTGCTTCCATGCCCATTCACACCATTCCAAATCAAAGGTCGGGTTTTCCAGTCGCCCATACTCAGGGCTCTGCTCTGGAATCCCTCTCTTGGAGGGACCTCTAGGACAGAAATCAGGACTCCTCCCTTCCCACAGAATGACCCCAAACTCTTGGGAGCTGGGCCAAATCCCCAGAGAGCTAGAATCGTACATGGACCATGAGGCCACCGCTCCATTCCACGGCCATCCTTGACACAAAATCCAGAGACAAAAGCCTGAGTGACCGCCTCACACTCGCCCTTATTTCCTATCCTGAGGAGCTCCCCTATCGGTCTGTAGACCAGGCCTGCCATACCCTCAGCCCCAAACCTAAGGTGAGTTTGTGTTTTCAGACTTCTGTCTCCCCAGCCCTGGCCCACACACCCTCCAGGCTGGGGCCTCTGGGGCCTCTGGAGCCACTGCACAGGACTGTGCCTGCCCTCTCGAAGGAAACTGTGCCCATTCCATTGGCTACAACCCTACAGAGTAGGAGAAACCTACAAGACCCCTGAGGCTATCCTAGTGGTGTAGCCTGCCCTGGACAAAAAGGCGCATTCTGACACAACCTGACAACCACCTCCCCACAGACACGCAGACAGATGTCCCCAGAGACAGAAGATTGAATCAGACATACCCCAGGCCCTAATCTGAACCCTAGCATTGGTTTCAGAGCATCTCTCCTCAGAGGCCTGGTTTCGAATACAAGAATACGGGGTTTTCCTGAGGCAACAAACAGAAAACCTCTCGTCTCCATATGAGAAGCTTGCTCTTCGGAGCTGTGTCCAACCCTCTGGGTAGGAGAATCCTGCAGGGCCCCTGAGATACCGCCACATTCCAAGGTCTCCATGGACACAAAACCACATTATGACCTATCCTCAGGAGTCTCCATTTCAATTCAGCGCCCTGGGTAGCTTGCCCCAGAGCCAGCAGATCAAACCTGCCTTGTCGCTAAGAGTTAATGGGAATGCGAGGTGGGGGTGTCCAGGCATCCATCCTTAGAACCCTGCTCTTGAGTCCTTCCATGTTGGGCGTCCTGGAGCCATCCAACAGGACTCGCCTGACCCGCAGAAGGAAACCTTGTGGTTCAGAGCAGCTTACAACTCCCAGCGTGGGAAAATGTCCATGGCCTGATGAGGCACCGCCTTCATGAAGGGGACATCATGGACACAAACTCCAGCCTGAGTCAACATCTGATACTCACCCTGGCTTCAGATGCAGGAGATCTCGATGCAGCCTCTGCACAGTGGGCCTGCCATGCCCTTGGCCCCAATCCTAACGCTAGCTTGTGCTTTCAGACATCCATTCTCACACTCCTGGCCCACAAGCCCACCAGAGTGGGAATTCTGGAGCCATAATGCAGCACTCTGCCTGCCCACCAGAAGAAAATCGTTACCCTATGTGGCTGCCCAGAAACCCCAAATGAGGATCAACCTGCATGGCCCTCGAACTCACGCCAATTGCATAGGCTGCCCTGGGCACTAATGCTCTGTCTGACAGAGCCTGAGCCCAGAGCTCCCGATAGACAACAAGACAGTTGGCCGCACACCCAGCACATCAGACCAGTCATGGCCTTAGGCCGGCATCTCTTTCCAACCTGGGTTTTCGGGCATCTGAACCTAGACATTATCTCTGATCCCTGCACAGGGGGAACCTGATGCACAAATCAGAACTCCTCCTTCCCCATGGCAAGAAAAATTGCTGTTGGCATGGTGTAAAACCTTCAGGATAGGAGAAACCTGCATGGCCCATGAGGACACGCCCATGCCTGAGGGCCGCCTTGGGCACAAACATACATTGGGATCCTCAGCGTGAGCCCCGTGTTCAAGTAAGACCTCTCAGTGGCTGGACCAAGAGCCCAGATATGGGGCTTGCCATGCCCCTAGGGTGCCAGTCCTCAGCAGAGGTCGGGTTTTCCAGTCGCCCGTTCCCAGGGCTCTGCTCTGGAATCCCACTTTTGGAGGGACCTCTGAGGCAAAAAACAGGACTCCTCCCTTCCCAAAGAATGACCCCAAACTCTTGGGAGCCACGCCAAATCCCCAGAGAGGGAGAATCATCCATGGCCCATGAGGCCACCCTCCATACCACAGCCAACCTTAACACAAAATCCAGAGACAAAAGCCTGAACGACCGTATCCCACTCACCTTCTTTCATATCCCGAGGAGCTCCCCTCCCAGTCTGTAGATCGGGCCTGCCATACCCTCAGCCCCAAACCTAAGCTGAGTTTGTGTTTTCAGACTTCTGTCCCCACAGCTCTGGCCCACACACCCTCCAGGCTGAGGACTATGGAGTCACTGAGCAGGACTGTGGCTGCCCTCTCCAAGGAAACTGTGCCCTTTCCATTGGCCACAACCCTACAGATTAGGAGAAACCTCCAGGGCTCCAGAGGACATCCTAATCATGGAGGCTGCCCTGGACAAACAGGGGCATTCTGACACAAGCTAAGCAACTACCTCCACTCAGACATGCAGACAGATTTCCCCAGAGACAGAAGTTTGATCCAGACAGGCCCCTAGGCCCTAATCTGAGCCCTAGTTTTGGTTTCCAGGCGTCTCTCCTCAGAGGCCTGGTTTCGAATATCAGCATATGGGGCTTTCCTGAGGCAACAAACAGAACACCTCTCGTCTCCACATGGGAAGCTTGCTCTTTGGAGCTGTGTCATACCCTCCATTTAGGAGAAACCTACATGGCCCATGAGGCCACGCCCATGCTTGATGGCCACCATGAGCACAAACACACATTGTTAGCCTAAGCTTGAGCCAAGTGTTCTAGTAAGCCTTCTCAGTGGCTGGACCAAGGGCCCGCATATGGGGATTGCCATTCCCCTAGACCCCAATCCTAACCAGAGGTGGGGTTTTCAAGTTGCTGATACCCAGGGCTCTGCTCTTGAATCCCTCATTTGGAGGGAAACCTGAGACAGAAACAGGACTAATCCCTTCCCACAGAATGACCCCAAACTCTTGGGAGCCGGGCAGATCCCAGAATGGGAGACTCGTCTATGGCTCATGAGGCCACTCCTCCATTCCACGGCCATCCTTGACACAAAATCCAGAGACAAAGCTGGAGCGAACGCCTCCCACTCGACCTTCTATCATATCCTGAGGAAATCCCCTCACGGTCTGTAGATCGGGCCTGCCATACCCTCGGCCACAAACCTAAGCCAAGTTTGTGTTTCAGACTTCTATCCCCACAACCCTGGCCCACATAACTTCCAGGCTGGGTACTCTGGAGCCACACAGCAGGACTGTGCCGGTCTGCTCCAAGGAAACTGTGCCCATTCCATGGCCACAACACTACAGATTAGGAGAAACCTCCAAGGCACCCGAGGACATCCCAATGGTGGAGGCCACCCTGGAAAAACAGGGGCATTC
Organism: Enhydra lutris kenyoni; assembly: GCF_002288905.1. Taxonomy (NCBI): domain Eukaryota; kingdom Metazoa; phylum Chordata; class Mammalia; order Carnivora; family Mustelidae; genus Enhydra; species Enhydra lutris. The sequence goes on along the minus strand of NW_019154131.1, from coordinate 1,320,627 downwards.
TGAAAAAAGCTGAGCAACTACCTCCACTCAGACACGAAGACAGATGTCCCCAGAACTAGAAGATTGAACTGGACAGGCCCCTAGGCCCTAATCTGAACCCTAGCTTTGGTTTTCAGGCATCTCTCCTCAGAGGCCTGGTTTCGAATACCAGCATATGGGGCTTTCCTGAGGCACCAATCAGAACACCTCTCATCCCCTCATGGGAAGCTTGCTCTGTGGAGCTGTGTCCAACCCTCTGGGTAGGAGAATCAAGCAGCCCCCCTCAGCCACCACCACATTCTGAGGTCTCCATGTACACACACCCACATTATGACCCATCCTCAGAAGCATCCATTTCAACTCAACCCCCTGGGTTGCTTGCTCCAAAGTTAGCAGATCGAATCTGCCTTGTCGCTAGGATCCAATGGGAATGCGAGGTGGGGTGTCCAGGCATCCATCCTTAGAACCCTGCTCTCGAGACTTTCCATATGGGGTGTCCTGGACCCTTCCAACACAACTGTCTCGCAGAAGGAAACCTTGCAGTTTGGAGCAGCTCAGAGCCCCCAGTGTGGGAAATCCTCCATGGCTTCATGAGGCTCCCCCTTCATGAAGAGGCCATCGTGGACACAAACTCCAGCCTGAGCCAATGTCTGATACTCGCCCTGACTTCAGATGCAGGAGATCTCGATTCAGCCTCTGCAGAGTGGGCCTGCTGTGCCTTCGGCCCCAAACCTAACCCTAGCTTGTGTTTTCAGACTTCTGACCTCATACTCCTGGCCCACAAGCCCTCCAGATTGGGAATTCCAGAGCCACAATGCAGCACTCTGCCTTTCCATCAGAAGACAAACGTGTCCTATGGGTCTGCCCAGAAACCACAAATGAGGACCATCCTGCACGGCCCTCAACCTCACCCTAATTTCATAGGCTGCCCTGGGCACTAATGCACTGTCTGTCATAGCCTGAGCCCAGACCTCCCGACAGACACCCAGACAGCTGGCCGTACACCCCGCACATCGGATCCACCATGGCCATAGGCTGTCATCTCTTCCCAACCTGGGTTTTCAGCCATCTGAACCTAGACTGTATCTCCAATCACTGCACAAGGGGAACCTGATGCACAAATCAGAACTCCTCCACCCTAATGGCAGAAAACCTCACTGTTGTCATGGTGTCAAACATTCAGGGTAGGAGAAACCTGCATGGCACATAGGCCACTCCTGTGCTTGAGGGCCACCTTGGGCAAAAACACGCATTGTGACCCTCAGCGTGAGTCCTGTGTTCAAATATGGACTCTCAGTGACTGGACCAACAGCCCACATAAGGGGTTTGCCATGCCCCTAGGCCTCCAATCCTCAGCGTAGGTCGGGTTTTCCAGTCACCTGTACCCAGGGCTCTGCTCTGGAATACCTCTTTTGGAGGGACACCTGAGGCATTAAACAGGACTCCTCCCTTCCCAAAGAATGACCCCAAACTCTTGGGAGCCACGCTAAATCCCCAGAGAGAACGAGAATCGTCCATGGCCAATGCAGCCACCCCTCCATTCCACGGCCATCCTTGACACAAAATCCAGAGACAAAAGCCTGAGCGACTGCCTCCCATTCACCTTCTTTCATATGCTGAGAAGCTCCCCTATCGGCCTGTAGATCGTGCCTGCCATACCCTCAGCCCCAAATTTAAGTCGAGTTTGTGTTTTCAGAATTCTGTCCCCACAGCCCTGGCCCACACTCCCTCCAGGCTGGGGCCTCTGGAGACACACTGCAAGACTGTGTCTGCCCTCTCCAAGGAGACTGTGACCATTCCATTGGCCACAACCTAACAAATTAGGAGAAACCTCCAAGTGCCCCGGGGCCATCCCAATCGTGTAGGCCTCCATGGACAAACAGGGGCATTCTGACACAAGCTGAGCAACTACCTCCACTCAGACAAGCAGACAGATATCCCCAGAGACAGAAGTTTGAACTGGGCAGGCCCTATTCTGTAATCTGAACCCTAGCTTTGGTTTTCAGCATCTCTCCTCAGAGGCCTGGTTTCGAATACCAGCATATGGGGCTTTCCTGAGACTGAGGCACCAAACAGAACACCTCTCGTCTCCACATAGGAAGCTTGCTCTTTGGACCTGTGTAAAACCCTCCGGGTAGGAGAATCCTGCAGGGCCCCTGAGTCACCAACACATACCAAGGTCTCCATGGACACAAACCCACGTTATGACCCATCCTCAGGAGTGTCCGTTTCAACTCAGCCCTCTGGGTAGCTTGCCCCTAAGCCAGCAGATTGAACCTGCCTTGTGCCTTGGAGCCAATGAGAATGCGAGGTGGGGTTTTCAGGCACCCATCCTTAGAACCCTGCTCTCAAGTCTTTCCATATGGTGTGTCCTGGAGCTATCCAAAAGTACTCCACTGTCCCGCAGAGGAAAACCTTGTGGTTTGGAGCAGCTCACCACCCCCAGCGTGGGAAAGCCTCCATGGCCTCATGAGGCCCCCCTTTCATGAAGGGGCCATCATGGACACAAACTCCAGCCTGAACCAATATCTGATACTCGCCCTGACTTCAGATGCAGGAGATCTCGATTCAGCCTCTGCATAGTGGGCCTGCCGTGCCCTCGGCCTGAAAGCTAACCCTAGCTTGTGCTTTCAGACTTCCGTCCTCACATTCTTGGCCCACAAGCCCTCTAGACTGGGAAATCCAGAGCCACAATGCAGCACTCTGCCTTTCCATTGGAAGAAAAACTTTGTCCTATGGGTCTGCCCAGAAACCCCAAATGAGGATCAGCCTGCATGGCCCTCGAACACACCCCAATTTCATAGGCTGCCCTGGGCACTAATGCACTGTTTGACACAGCCTGAGCCCAGACCTCCTGAGAGACACCCAGACTGCTGGCCGCACACCCTGCACATCGAACACGCCATGGCCTTAAGCCGGTATCTCTTCCCAACCTGGGTTTTTAGGCATCTGAACCTAGACCTTACCTCCAATCACTGCACAGCGGGGAACCTGATGCACAAATCAGAACTCCTCCTTACCCATGGCCAGAAACCTTGCTGTTGGCATGGTGTCAAGCCTTCAGGGTAGGAAAAACCTGCATGGCCCATGAGGCCTCGCCCATATTTGAGAACCGCCTTCTGCACAAACATGCATTGGGATGCTCAGCATGAGCCACGTTTTAAAAGACGGCCTCTTAGGGGCTGGAGAAAGGCCCCACATACGTGGCTTGCCATGACCCTAGTCTACAATCCTAACCAGAAATCAGATTTAACCAGGCAACCGTACCCAGGGCTCTGGAATCCCCCTTTTGGAGGGACACCTGAGGTTGAAAACAGGACTCCTCCCTTTTCACAGAATAATCCTAAAGTCTGGCGAGCCAGGCCAAATCCCCAGAGAGGCAGACTCATTCACGGCCCATGAGGCCACCCCTCCATTCCAGGGCCATCCTTGACACAAACCCCAGAGACAAAAGCCTGAGCAAACGCCTCCCATTTGCCCTTATTTCCTATCCCGAGGAGCTCCCGTCACGTTCTGTAAATCGGGCCTGCCATACCTTCGGCCCCAAACCTAAGCCGAGTTTGTGTTTGCAGATTTCTGCCCCCACAGCCTTGGCCCACAAACCCTCCAGGCTGGGGCCTCTGGAGCCACACCGCAGGACTGTGCTGCTCTCTCCAAGGAAACTGTGCCCATTCCATTGGCCACAAATCTACAGATTAGGAGAAACCACCAAGGCCCCCAGGGCCATCCCAATAGTGTAAGCCACCCCGGACAAAAAGTGGCATTCTGACACACCCTTGGCACCTACCTCCAGGTACGCATGCATGTCAATGGCCCTGAGTCAGAAGATTGAACCTGACATGCCCCTAGATCCCCATCAGAAACCTAGCTTAGGTTTTCTGGCATCTTTCCTTAGAGGCCTGTTCTGGAATACAAACATATGTTCCAATATGTGGTCCCTGAGCCATACAACAGACCCTCTCCTGTCCCCAGAAGGAAACCTTGCTCTTGGGAGCTGGGTCCAACCCTCAGGGTAGGAGAATCCTGCATGGCTGCTGAGCCACCATCACATTCTAAGGGCTCCCTGGACATAAACTAGCATTGTGACCCATCATCCTGAGACCCCCCTGTCAACTCAGCCCCTTTGGAACTTTGCCCCAGAGTCTGCAGAGCGAACCTGCCCTGTTCCTTGGCTACAATGGTAATGTGAGGTGGGCTTTCCAGGCATCCATGTGGAGAGCTCTGCTATCCAATCTTTCTATATGGGATACCCTGGAGCCACTCAACCGGACTCCCCCTGTCCTGCAGAAGGATACCTTGCAGTTTGGAGCAGCTCACAAGCCCCAGCGTGGGAAAACCTCCATGACCTCTTGAGGCCACCCTTCCATTCGTCGGCCATCATGTACACAAACTCCAGCGGGAGCGGACATCTGACACTCGCCCTTACACAGGTGCTGGAATTCTCGAATCAGGGGCTGCACATTGGAACTGCCATGCGCTTGGCACTGAACTTAAGCGTAGCTTTTGTTTTCAGACTTCCGTCCTCAAGCTGCTGGCCCGCAAGCCCACCAGACTGGGAATTCTGGAGCCACAATGCAGCCTTCTGCCTGCCCACCAGAAAGAAGAAGTGCCCTATGGGTCTGCACAGAAACCCCGCATGAGGATCCACCTGCATGGCCCTCGACGGCACCCCAATATCATAGGCCGCCCTGTGCACTAATGCTCTGTCTCACACAGTCTGAGCCCCGACCTCCTGTCAGCCACCCAGATAGAGGGCCCCATATCCTGCAGGTGAGACCTGCCGTGGCCCGAGGCCGTCATTTCTACCCAACCTGGGTATTCAGGCATCTGTCCCCAAACTTTAGCTCAAATCTCTGCCTATGGGGGAACCTGAAGCACAGAAGAGTACTCCTACTTCCCCATGGCAGGAAAGCTGGCTGTTGGGATGGGTGTCCAACCCGCAGAGTGGGAGACAGCTGCATGCCCCATGAGACCACGCCCACTCATTGGGGCTGCCCTGGGCACAAACAGGCCTTGTGACCCTCAGCCTGAGCCCACTTTCAAACAAGCCCCCTCGGGAGCTGGAGCAGGAGCCTGCATAGTGGGCCTGCCATGCCCCTAGGCCCAAATCCTAACCCTCGGTGGGGTTATCCAGGCGCCCGGACCCAGAATCCATCTGAGGAATCCCTGTTTGGGCGGGACCCTTGAGATGGAAAATAGCACTCTTCCCTTTGCCAGAAAGACACCAAATTCTTGGGAGCTGGGAAGAATCCCCAGAGAGGAAGACTCTCCCATGGCCCCATGAGGCCACCCCTACATTCCAAGGCCATCCTAGACACACAATCCAGACAGAAAAGCGTGCACTACCACCTCCCAGTCTCCCAAATTTCAAATCCCAAGGAGCTGCCATCAGGGTCTGTAGATCGGGCCTGCCATCACCTTGCCCCTAACCCTAACCAGAGTTTGTGTCTGCAGATTTCTGTCCCCAAAGCCCTAGCCCACATGCCATCCAAGATGGGGCCTCTGGAGCCACATGGCAGGACTGAGCCTGCCCTCCCCATGGAAACTCTGCCTGTCACAGTTGCCCAAACCCTCCAGATTAGGAGAAACCTGCAAGGCCCCTGAGCCCACCCCAATTCGTAGGCAGCTCTGGACAAAAATGCAGAGTCTGACATACCCTAGGCACTTACCTCAGGCAGAGACACAGGTCAATGGCCCTGAGTCAGAAGATTGAACCTGACATGCCCCTAGGACCTCATCAGAACCCTAGCTTAGGTGTTCAGGCATCTGTCCCCAGAGGCGTGTTCTGGAATACAAACATATGGTCCAACATGTGGTGCCTAAGCCACACAACAGAACCCCTCCTGTCCCCGGAAGGAAATTTGCTCTTGGGAATTGGGTCCAACCCTCAGGGTAGGAGAATCCTGCATGGCCTCTGAGCCACTGCCACATTCTAAGGTCTCCCTGGACACCAACCCTGCATTGTGACCCATCAGCCTGAGAAACCCTGTCAATTCAGCCCCCTTGGAACTTCGCCCCAGAGCCCATAGATTGAACCTGCCCTGCTCCTCAGCTGCAATGGGAACGTGAGGTGGGCTTTCCAGGCATCCACATGGAGAGCTCTGCTATCCAATCTTTCCATATGGGGGACTCTGGAGCCATTCAACCAGACTCCCCCTGTCCTGTAGAAGGACACCTTGATGTTTGGATCAGCTCACAAGCCCCAGCGTGGGAAAACCTCCATGGCCTCTTGAGGCCACCTCTCCATTCGTCAGCCATCATGTACACAAACTCCAGCCTGAGCGGACATCTGACCCTCACCCTTACTCAGGTGCTGGAGATCTTGATTCAGCCACTGTGCATTGGAAGTGCCAAGGGCTCGGCACTGAACTCAACCGTAGCTTGTGTTTTCGAACTTCCGTCCTCACATTCTTGACCCGCATGGCCTCCAGATTGGGAATTCTGGAGCCACAACACAGCATTCTTCATGCCCACCAGTTAGAAGAAGTACTGTATAGGTCTGTCCAGAAACCGCACATGAGAATCAACCTGCACGGCCCTCGAGGCACCTCAATACCATAGACAGCCCTGTGCACTAATGCTCTGTCTGATACAGCCTGGCACTCGACCTCCTGTAAGTTACCCAGATAGTGGGCCCCATATCCAGCAGGTGGCCCGAGGCCGTCATTTCTACGCAACCTGTTTTCAGTCATTTGTCCATAGACCTTAGATCAAATCCCTGCCTACGGGCAGAACCTGAAGCACAAAAGAGTACTCCTCCTTCCCCAAGGCAGGAAACCTTTCTATTGGGATGGTTGTCCAACCCTCAGTTTGGGAGCTAGCTGCATGGATCATGAGACCACCTACACCCATTGGTCAAAAACACTGTGGTCAAAAACACGCTTTGCCATCCTCAGTCTGAGCCCGTTTTCAGACAAGCCCCCTCAGTAGCTGGACCAGGAGCCCGAATACCAGGCCTGCCATGCCCCAGTCCCAAACCTAGCCCTCTGAGTGGTTTTCCAGGCGCCTGGACCCATAGCCCGACTCTGGAATCCCTGTTTTGAGGGGACCCCTGAGATGGAAAACAGCACTCTTCCTTTTTCCCAAAAAGGCACCAAACTATTGAGAGCTGGGCAGAATCCCCAGAGAGGAAGAATCTCCCATGGCCCCATGAGGCCAGCCCTGCATTTGGCAGGCTTCTTGGACACAATCCAGACATAAAAGCCTGAGTTACTGCCTCCCAGTCATCCTAATTTCAGATCCCGTCGGAGCTCCCCTCAGTGTCAGCAGATCAGGCCTGTGATCACCTTGCCCCGAACCCTAAGCCGAGTTTGTGTTTGCAGACTTCTTTCCCCAAAATCCTGGTCCATATGCCCTCCTGGATGGGGCTTCTGGATTTACACTGTAAGATTGTGCCTGCCCTCCTGAAGGAAACTCTGCCCATCACATTTGCCCAAATCCTGGAGATTAGGAGAAACCTGCAAGGCCCCTGAGCCCACCCCAATTTTGGAGCCTCTCTGGACCCAAATGTGCAGTCTGACATACCCTGAGCACCTATCTCCATGCAGACACCCAGGTCAATGGCGCTGAGTCCCAAGATTGAACATGACATGCCCCTAGGACATCATTGGAACCCTAGCCTATGTTTTCAAGCATCTGTCCGCAGAGGCCTGTTCTGGAATACCAACATATGGTCCAATATATGGTCCCTGAGTCACACAACAGAACCCCTCCTGTCCCCAGAAAGAAAGCTTGCTCTTGGGAGCTGGGTCCAAACCTCAGGGTAGGGGAATCCTGCATGGCTCCTGAGCCACCTCCACATTCTAAGGTCTCCCTGGACACCAACCAGCATTGTGACCCATCAGCATGGGACTCCATGTCAACTCTGCCCCCTTGGTAGTTCACCCCTGAGGCAGGAGTGAACCTGCCATGTTCCTTGGCTGAAATGCTAACCTGAGGTGGGATTTCCACACATGCATACTTAGAACTCTAACCAATCTTTCCATGTGTGTTAACATGGAGTCATCAAACAGGACTCCCCTTGTTCCGCACATGGAAACCTAGCTGTTTGGAGCAGCTCATGAACCCAAGTGTGGGAAAACCTTTATGGCATCATGAGGCCACACCTCCATGTCGGCCATAATGGACACAAACTCCAGTGTGAGTGAATGTCTGACACTCGCCCTTACTCAGGTGCTGGACATCTTGAATCAGCCGCTGTGCATTGGAACTGCCATGCCATCGTCCCTAAACCTAACCTTAGCTTGTGTTTTCAGACTTCATTCCTCACACTCCTGGCCCACAAGCCCTCCAGAAGGGAAATTCTGGAGCCACTAGGCAGCATTCTGCCTGCCCTCCAGAGAGAAGAAGTGCCCTATAGGTCTGCCCAGAAACCCCACATGAGGATCAAAGTGCATGGCCTGTGAAGGCACCCCAATATCATAGACTGCCCTGGGCACTGTTGCTCTGTCTGACACAGCCTGAGCCCTGACCTCCTGTCAGCCACCAAGTAACCGGCCGCCTATCCACCAGATCGCACTTGCCATTACCCTAGGCCATAATCTCTACCCAACCTGGGTTTCAAGGCATGTTGCCAGAGGACAGTTCTCAAATCCCTGCATTTGGGGGAACATGGTCTACAAAATGAAGTCGTCCTGCCCACAGCAGGAATCCTTGCTATTGGGATGTATGTAAAACCCTCAGAGTAGGAGAAAGTAGCATGGCCCATGCGGCCATGCCCACTGTTGAGGGATGCCCTGGGCATAAACCCACACTGTGACCCTCAGCCTGAGCCAAGTTTTCAACTAAGTGCCCTCAGTACCTTGACCTAGATCCAGCCTATGAGGCCTGGCATGACCCAGGCCCAAATGCTATCCCAAAGATGGGTTTCCAGGCACTCATCCACAGAGCTCTGCTCTCAAATCCCTCCTTATGGGGAGCCCTGACTGATAAAACAGAATTCCTCCTTTCCCCAACAATGACAACATGCAATTTGGAGCAGTGCTATACCCCAAAGAGACACAATCTCCCATGGTCTATGAGGGCACCCTTACATTTCGTGGCCATTCTAGAACCACCATCTTAGGTCTGCCATTACCTTAGGCCCAAATTGTATCTGAAGGTTGGGTTCCCAGGCACCCATACAAGGAGGCCTGCTCTTGAATCCCTCCTCATGGGGACCCCTGAATCATAAAACAGGATTCCTCCTTTCCCAAACAATGACAACATACAATTTGGAGCAGTGCAAAACCCCAAAGTGGGAGGATCTCCCTTTGCCCATGAGGCCACAAATAAGTTCCGCGGCCATTCTAGACACAAATACCACAGGCAAAAGCCTGAGCTTCTGTCTCACACTCGCCCTCATTTCTGATCCCAAAGATCTCTCCTCAGGATCTGCAGATCAGACCTTCCATACCCTTGGCCCTAATCCTAATCCCAGTTGGTGTTTTAAGACTTCTGTCTCCAGAGTCCTCTCCCACAAACCCTCCTGACTGGGTACTCCATAGCCACACCACAGGACTGTAGCCTACCCTCCAGAAGGAAGCTGGGCTCTTTAGAGTTTCAAGAAACCTCAAGAAAGGAGAAATCTGCAAGGCCCCTGATGTCACCCCAACATAAGGATGCCCTGGACAATAATATACAGTCTGACACACCTTGCTCAACTACCTCCCATCAGACACCCATGTAGATGGCCCCAGAGTGAGAAGATTGAACTGGACATGCCCCTCGGTGCTCATCTGTACCCCAGTTTAGGTTTTCAAGTATGTGTTCCCCGAGGTCTGTATACGAATGCCAAAATTTGGGGGATCCCTGAGCCACAGAACACAACACCTCCTGTCCCCAGAAGGAAACCTTGCTATTTGGACATGCACCAAAACCCTCAGGGTAGTAGAATCCTGCATGGGCCTCGAGGCCACTGCCACATTTGAAGGTCTCCCTGAACAAAAATCCGCATTGTGACCCTCAGCGTGAGACTCCTCTTCACCTCAGCCCCCTGGGTATCTCGCCCCAGACACAGCAGAGAGGACGTGCCTTGTCCCTCGGCTCCAATGTTTCACCTAGGTTGGTTCTTCAGGCATCCATATGTAGACTCTGCTCTCGAATCCTTCAATATGGGTTTCCTTGAGCCATCAAACAGCACTCCCCGTGTCCCAAAGAAGAAAACCTTGCTGTTTGGAGCTGCGCCCAACCCCCAGATTGGGAAAACCTCCATGTCCTCATGAGGCCACCCCTACATCAGGCGGCCCTCATGGACACAATCTCCAGCCAAAACGGACATCTGACACTCCCCCTTCTTTCAGATGCCGGGGATCTCACCTCAGCCTCTGCAGATCAGGACTGCTGTGCCCCAGGCCCTAACCCTAATCTGAGCTTGTGTTTTCAGTCTTCCATCCCCAGAGTCATGGTGCAAAAGCCTTCCACATTTGGAATTCTGGAGCACCAACACAGCATTCTGCCTGCCTTTCGGAAGGCAAAAGTGGCCTAGGGGGGTGCACAGAAACCCCAAATGAGGGTCAACCTGCATGGTCCTGGAGGGCACCGCCATTTCACAGGCTGCACTGTGCACTAATGTTCTGTCTGTCACAGTCTGAACCCTGGCATTCCTGTCAGCCACCCCAGTAGCTGGCCGCCTATCCACCAGATTGGACCTGCCATGCCCCTAGGCCATCATCTCTACCCAACCTGGGTTTCTAGGCATGTCCCCAGAGGCCTGGTCACAAATCCTTGCATATGGGGGAACATAGTCCACAAATGAAGTCCTCCTGCCACTAGCAGGAAACCTTGCTACTGGGATGTGTGTTCAACCCTACGAGTTGGTGAAACCTACATGGCTTATGAGGCCCTGCCCACTCTGAAGGGCCACCTTGGGCACCAACATTCATTGTGACCCTCAGCCGAAGCCCCATTCTCAAAAATATCCCTCGGTGGCTGGACCTAGAGCTCTCATATCCGGCTGGCCATGCCCCTAGCTTGAAATACTAACCCAAGGTGGGGTTTTCCAGGGAAATCTACCCAGAGCCCTGCTCTGGGATCCCTGTTTTTAGAAGACCCCTGAGAAAGTAAACAGAACTCCTCCTTTCCCCCAGAATGACACCAAACTATTTGGGGGCCAGGAGGAATCCCCAAGAGGGAGAATCTTCCATGGCCCCAGGAGGACACCCCTACTTTCTGCGGCCATCCCAGATTCAAAATCCAGAGGCAAAAGTCTCAGCTACTGCCTCACACTCGCCCTCATTTCAGATCCCGAGGAGCTCCCCTCAGGGTCTGCAGATGGGGCCTGCCCCATACCGTCGGCACTAAACCTAACCTGAATTTGTGATTTCAGGCTTCTGTCCCCAGAGCCCTGGCCCAAACACCGTCCAGGCAGGGCTTTCGGATCCATAATGCAGGACTGTGCCTGCCCACCCAAAGGAAACTGTGACCTTTACTGTCACCAAAACCCTATAGATTAGGAGAACCCTGCAAGGACCCCAAGGCCACCCCAGTTTCGTAGGAAGCCCTGGACAACAATGCACAGTCTGACACACCCCAGGCATCAACCTCCAGTCAGACACCCAGGTAGATGGCCCCACAGTCAGAAGGTTGACCTTGACATGCCCCTAGGCCATAATCAGAACCGTAGCTTAGGTTTTCAGTCACCTGTCCCCAGAGGCCCGGTCTCAGATACCAACAGATGGGGGCTGCTGAGGCCCAGAACAGAACACCTCCTGACCCCAGAAGGGAACCTTGCTATTTGGAGCAGTGTCAAACCCTCAGGACAAGAGAATCCTGCATGGCCCCTGAGCCACCACCACATTCCAAGGACTCCCTGGACACAAACCCGCATTGAGACCCATCAGCATGAGACTCCATTTCAACACATTCCCCTGGCTAGCCTGCCCCAGACCCAGCAGATCGAAACTCCCTTGTTCCTAGGCACCAGTGGGAATGCCAGGTGGGGTTTCCAGGCATCCTTATGGAGAGTCTACTCTCCAATTTTTCCCTATGGGGGACAATTGATCATCAAACAGGACATGCCTGTCCTGCTGAAGAAAACCATGCTGTTCGGAGCAGCTCACAACCCCCAGTGTGGGAAAACCTCCATGGCCTCATGAGGCCACCCCTCCATTAGGCAGCCATCATGGACACACACACCAGCCTGAGTGAACGTCTTACACTTGCCCTTACTTTAGATGCTGGGGATCTTGATTCAGCCTCTGCAGATTAAGCCTGCCGTGCCCTAGGCCCTAAACCTAACTAGTTCGTGTTTTCAGACTTCTGTCCTCACACTCTTGGCCCACAAACCCTCCGGATTCAGAATTCTGGAGCCACAACGCAGCACTCTGCCTGCCCAGCATAATAAGGCAAAGTGCCCTATGGGGATGTCCAGAAACCCCACATGAGGATCCACCCCGCATGGCCCTCGACGGCTCTTCAATATCATAGGACGCCCTCTGCACTAATGGTCTGTCTGACACAGCCTGAAACCAGAAATCCCATCAGCAACTCAGACAGTGGGCCGCATATCCAGCAGACCAAAACTGTCTGTGCACCATATCATCATTTCTACCCAACCTTGGTTTTCGGGCATCTGTCCCAGACGTTATGTCAAATACCTTCATGTGGGGGAACCTGATGCACAAAACAGAACTCCTCCTTCCCCATGGCAGGAAACCTTGCTGTTGGGCTGTGTGTCAAAGCCTTCGAGTTGGTGAAACCCGCGTGGCCTCGTAGGCCACACACACTCTGGAGGGCTGCCTTGGGCACCAACATGCATTGTGACCCTCAGCCTGAGCCCCATTCTCAAATAAAACCCCTGGGGAGCTGGACCCAGAGCCCGCTTATGAGGCTGGCCATGCCCCTGGGCTGAAATTCTATGCCAATGTGGGGTTTTCCAGGAGACAGGACCCAGCCCTGCTCTGGAATCTCTGTATCTGTGGGACCCCTGAGACAGAAAACATGACCTCTCACTTCCCCCAGAATGACACCAAAATATTGCAGGCTGGGCAGAATCCACAAGAGACCAATTTCCTTTGAGAGGGCAGGCACAGTCCTGCAGTGTGGCTTCAGGTTCCCAACATGGAAGGGTGGGTGGGCCAGGGCTGTGGGGACAAAAATCTGAAAACACAAACTCAAGTTTAGGTTTTGGGCCAAGGGTATGGCAGGCCTGATCTACAGAACCTGAGGGGAGCTCCTCAGGATACGAAAGAAGGGCAGGTGTGAGGCAGTGGCTCAGGCTTTTGTCTCTGGATTTTTTGTCAAGGATGGCTGAGGAATGTAGAGGTGGCCTCAAGGGCCATGGAAAATTCTCTCTGGGGATTTGGCCCAGCTCCCAATCCTTTGGGGTAATTGTGTGGGAAGGCAGGAGTCCATTTTCTGTCTCAGGGTTCCCTCCAAAAGAGGGATTCCAGAGCAGAGGACCAGGTACCGGTGACCGGAAAACCCCAACTTTGGTTAGGATTGGGACCTAGGGGCATGGCAAGCCCTATATGCAGACTCTTGGTCCAGCTACTAAGAGGCCTCATTTGAAAAAGGGGCTGAGGCTGAGGGTCCCAGTGCATGTTTGTGCCCAAGGCAGCCCTCAAGCATGGGTGTGGCCTCATGGGCCATGCAGGTTTTTCCAACTCTGAGGGTTTGACTTTTACCCCCATCCCAACAGCAAGGTTTCTTGCCATGGGGAAGGAGGAGTTCTGTTTTGTGCATCAGGTTCCCCCATATGCAGGGATTTGAGAGAAAGTCTAGGGACAAATGTCTGAAAACCAAGGTTGGGAAGAGATGAGGGCAGAGGGCCATGGCAGGTCCAATCTGCTGCATATGCAGACACCCAGCTGTCTGGGTGTGAGACGGGAGGTCTGAGCTCAGGCTGTCAGACAGAGCATTAGTGCATAGGGCGGCCTAGGAAATTGGAGTGTGGTTGAGGGCCATGTAGGTTGATCCTCATGTTGGTTATCTGGGCAACCCATAGGGCACTTTTTTTTTCTGCTGCACAGGCAGACTGTGGCTCCAGAATTCCCCATGTGAAGGGCTTCTGGGCCAGGAGTGGGAGGACAGAAGTCTGAAAACACATGCTAAGGTTAGGTTTTGGGTGGAGAGCATGGCAGGCCCACTCTGCAGAGGCTGAATCAAGATCTCCAGGATCTGAAGTAAGGGCGAGTATCACACATTGGCTCAGTCTGGAGTTGTCGACCATGATGGCTCCTGAATGGAAGGGTGACCTCATGAGGCCATGGAGGTTTTCCCACTCTGGGGGTTGTGAGCTGCTCCAAACAGCAAGGTTTCCTTCTGTGGGATAGGCGAGCCCTGTTGGATGCCTCAAGGCTGTCCCATACAGAAAGATTCAAGAGCACGGCTCTAAGGAACGATGCCTGAAAACCCCACCTCACATTCCCATTGGCTGCTAGGGACAAGGCAGGTTCGATCTGCTGGCTCTGGGACGAGCTACCCAGGGGGCTGAGTTGAAATGGAGTCTCATGCTGATGGGTCATATCGTGGGTTTGTGTCCATGGAGACCTTGGAATGTAGCAGTCGCCCAGTGGCCCTGCAGGATGTTCCTACCTGGAGTGTTTTACACAGCTCCTAATAGCATGGTTTCCGTGTGGAGATGAGAGATGTTCTGTTTTGTGCCTCAGGAAACCCCTTATGATGGTATTCGAAACTAGACCTCTGGGGCAAGATGCATCAAACCTAAGCTAGTTTCAGATTCAGGTCTAGGGGCACGTCTGGTTCAATCTTCTGTCTCTGAGGACATCTGTTTGTGTCTGAGTGGAGGTAGTTGCTCAGGTTGCATCAGAAATGCCTTTTTGTCCATGGTGGATTACATAATTTGGATGGGCTCGAGGGCATTGTAGGTTTCTCCTAACCTGTATGTTTGTGGCCAATGGACTGGGCACAGTTTCTTTCAAGGGGGCAGGGACAGTATTGCGGTGTTGCTCCAGAGGCCCCAGCCTCGAAGGTGTGTGGGCCAGGGCTGTGGGGACAAAAATCTGAAAACACAAACTCAGGTTAGGGTTCGGGCAGAGGGAATGGCAGGCTTGATCTACAGACCGTGAGGGGACGTCCTTGGGATATGAAAGAAGTTCGAGTGTGAGGTGGTCGCTCAGGCTTTAGTCTCTGGATTTTGTGTCAAGGATGGCCGAGGAATGCAGAGGTGGCCTCATGGGCCATGGATGATTCTCCCTCTCTGTGGATTTGGCCCAGCTCCCAAACTTTTGAGGTTATTGTGTGGGAAGGCACGAGTCCTTTTTCTGCCTCAGGGCTCCCTCCAAAAGAGGGATTCCAGAGCCGAGCCCCAGGTACGGGCAATCGGAAAACCTCAACTTTGGTTAGGATTGGGGCCTAGGGGCTTGGCAAGCCCGATATGTGGGCTCTTGGTCCAGCTACCGAGAGGCCTCATTTGAAAATGGGGCTGAGGCTGAGGGTCACAATGCGTGTTTGTGCCCAAGCGGCCCTCAAACATGGACGTGGCTTCATGGGCCATGCAGGTTTCTGGACTCTGAGAGTTTGACTTTGACCCCCATCGCAACAGCAACATTTCTTGCCATGGGGAAGTTGCAGTCCAGTTTTGTGCATTAGGTCCCCCCATATGCAGGGATTTGTGAGAAGATCTAGGGACAGATGCCTGAAAACCCAGGTTGGGAAGAGATGACAGCAGAGGGTCATGGCGGGTTCGATCTGCTGCATGTGTGGCCAGCTGTCTGGGTGTGAGACGGGAGGTCTGGGCTCAGGCTGTGTCAGACAGAGCATTAGTGCATAGGGTGGCCTAAGAAATTGGGGTGCAGTCAAGGGCCGTGCAGGTGGATCCTCATTTGGGGTTTTTGGGCAGCCCCATTGGACACTTTTTTCATCTGGTGTGCAGGCAGACTGCTGTGTTGTGGATCCATAATTACCCATTGAAGGGCTTCTGGGCCAGCAGTTGGAGGACGGAAGACTGACAACACAAGCTAGGGTTAGGTTTTGGGTGGAGGGCATGGCAGTTCCACTCTGCAGAGGCTGAATCGAGATCTCCAGCATCTGAAGTAAGGGCAAATATCAGATGTCGGTGCAGGCTGGAGTTTTCGATCATGATGGCTCCTGAATGGAAGGGTGGCCTCATGAGGCCATGGAGGTTTTCCCACTGCGGGTTGTGAGCTCCTCCAAACAGCAAGGTTTCCTTCTGCAGGATAGGCGATACCTGCTGGATGGCTCAAGGCTGCCCCTTATGGAAAGATTCGAGAGCACGGCTCTAAGGACAGATGCCTGAAAACCCCACCTCACATTCCCATTGGCTGCTAGGGACAAGGCAGGTTCGATCTGCTGGCTCTGGGACGAGCTACCCAGGGGGCTGAGTTGACATGGACTCTCATGCTGATGGGTCATAATGCGGGTTTGTGTCACTGGAGACCCTGGAATGTGGCGGTGTCTCATTTGCCCTGAAGGATTCTCCTACTAGGAGAGTTTTATACAGCTCCCTTCAGGCAGGTTCCCATGTGGAGACGAGAGGTGTTCCGTTTTGTGCCTCAGGAAATCCCCATATGCTGGTATTCGAAACCAGGCCTCTGGGGAGAGATGCCTGCAAACCTAAACTAGGGTACATGTTAGGGCCTAGGGGCAAGTCCAATTCAATCTTCTGCCTCTGGTGACATCTGTCTGCAGGTCTGAGTGGAGGTAGTTGCTCAGGTTGCGTCAGAAATGCCCTTTTGTCCAGGGTGGACTACCCAATTGGGATGGGCTTGGGGGCCTTGTAGGTTTCTCCTAATCTGTAGGGTTGTGGCCAATGGAATGGGCACAGTTTCCTTCAAGAGGGCAGGCACAGTCCTGCAGTGTGGCTCCAGAAGCACCTGCCTGGAGGGTGTGTGGGCCAGGGCTGTGGGGACAGAAATCTGTAAACACAATCTCTGGTTAGGTTTTGGACCATGGTTATGGCAGGCCCGAATTACAGACTGAGGGGAGCTCTACCGGATATGAAAGAAGGGCGAGTGTGTGGCGGTCGCTCAGGATTTTTCTGGATTTTGTGTCAAGGATGGCCGAGGAATGTAGAGGTGGCCTCAAGGGCAATGGACAATTCTCCCTCTCTCGGGATTTGGCCTGGCTCCCAAACTTTCGGGGTCATTGTGTGGTAAGGCAAAAGTCCTGTTTTCTGTCTCAGGAGTCCCTCCAAAAGAGGGATTCCAGAGCAGAGTTCCAGGTACAGAGACCGGAAAACCACACCTTTGTTTAGGATTGGGGCCTAGGGGCATGGCAAGCCCTATATGCGGGCTTTTAGTCCAGCTACCCAGAGGCCTCATTTGAAAACGGGTCTGAGGTTGAAGGTCCCAATGAGTGTTTGTGCCCACGGTGGCCCTCAGGCATGGGTATGGACTCATGGGCCATGCAGTTTTCTCCATCTCTGAGGGTTTCACTTTGACCCCCATCCCAACAGCAAGCTTTCTTGCCATGGAGAAGGAAAAGTTCTGTTTTGTGCATCAGGTTCTCCCATATGCAGGGATTTGAGAGAAGGTGTAGGGACAGATGGCTAAAACCCTAGGTTGGGAAAAGATGATGGCCGAGGGCCTGGCACGTTCGATCTGCTGCATATGTGGCCAGCTGTCTGGGTGTGTGATGGGAGGTCTGGGCTCAGCCTGTGTCAGACAGAGCCTTAGTGCACAGGACGGCCTATGAAATCGGGGTGCGTTTGTGGGCCGAACAGGTTGATCCTCTTTTGGGGTTTCTGGGCCGGCCCATAGTGCACTTTTTTTTTTTTTCTGGTGTGCAGGCAGAGTGCTGAGTTGTGGCTCCAGAATTCCCAATCTGTAGGGCTTGTGGGCCAGGAGTGTGAGGACGGAATTCTGAAAACACAAACTAGGGTTATGTTTCGAGTCGAGGGCATGGCAGGCCCACTCTTCAGAGTCTGAATTGAGATCTCAGGCCTCTGAAGTAAGGGGGAGGATCAGACCTTGGCTCAGGCTGGAGTTTGTGTCCAAGATGGCACCTTAATGAAGAGGGGGCCTCATAAGGCCAGGAGGTTTTCCCACTCTGGGGGATGTGATCTGCTCCAAACCACGTTTCCTTCAGTGGGACAGGCGAGTCTTCTTGCATGGCTCAAGGATGCCCTATACAGAAAGACTTGAAAACAGGGCTCTAAGGATGGATGCCTGTATTTCCATTGGCTTACATTTCCATTGGCTCTTAAGGACAAGGGAGGTTCGATCTGCTCGCTATGGGCAGAGCTACCCGGGGGCTGAGTTGAAATGGATTCTCATGAGGTTGGGTCATAATGCGGGTTTGTGTCCATGGAGACCCTGGAATGTGGTGGTGGCTCAGGGGCCCTGCAGGAGTCTCCTATCCAGAGGGTTTTACACAGCTCCCCATAGCAAGCTTCCCATGTGGAGACAAGAGGTGTTCTGTTTTGTGCCTCAGGAAACCCCATATGCGAGTATTGGAGACCAGTCCTCTGAGGAGAGATGCTTGCAAATCTAAGCTAGCATTCAGATTAGGGCCTAGGGGCATGTCCGGTCCAATCTTCTGTTTGTAGGACATCTGTCTGCGTGTCTGAGTGGAGGTAGTTGCTCAGGTTGTGTGAGAAAGCACCTTTTTGTCCAGGGTGGACTAAGCAACTGGGATGGCCTCGGGTGAACTGTAGGTTTCTCCTAATCTGTAGGGTTGTGGCCAATGGAATGGGCCAAGTTTCCTTTGAGAGGGAAGGCACAGTCCTGTGTTGTTGCTCCAGAGGCCCCAGCCTGAAGGCTGTGTGGACCAGGACTGTGTGGACAGAAATGTGAAAACACAAACTTGGCTTAGGTATTGGGCTGAGGGCATGGCAGGCTGGATCTACAGACTGAGTGGAGCACCTCTGGATAGGAAATAAGGGCAAGTGTGAGGCCGTAGCTCAGGCTTTTGTCTCTGGATTTTGTGTCAAGGATGGCTGTGGAATGTAGGGGTGGCCTCATGGGCCATGAACGATTCTCCCTCTCTGGGGATTTTGCCCAGCTCCCAATCATTTGGGGTCATTCTGTGGGAAGGGAGGAGTCCTGTTTTCTGTCTCAGGGGTCCCTCCAAAAGAAGGATTCCAGAGGAGAGCCCCAGGTACGGACGACCAGAAAACCCCACCTTTGGTTAGGATTGGGGCCTAGGGTCATGGCCAGCCCAATATGCAAGCACTTGGACGAGCCTCTGAGAGGCCTTATTGGAAAACGGGTTCTTGCCAAGGGTCACAATGCATGTTTGTGTTCAAGGTGACCCTCAAGCATGGGTGTGGCCTCATGGGCCATGCAGGTTTATTCTACTCTGAGTATTTGACTTTGACCCCCATCAGCATCCCAACAGCAAGCTTTCTTGAAATGGGAAAGGAGGAGTTCTGTTCTGAGCATCAGGTTCTCATAGGTGCAGGGATTTGAGATAAGGTCTGGGGTCAGATGTCTGAAAACCCAGGTTCCGTAGAGATGACGGTGGAGGTCCCTGGCAGTTCTGATCTGCTGGATATGCGTTCAGCTAACTGGGTGGCTGACAGGTGGTCTGGACTCAGGCTGTGTCAGAGAGAGCATCAGTGCACAGTGTGGACTATGAAATTGTAGTTCCGTCGAAGTCTGTGCACGTTGATCCTCATTTGTGTGTTTGTGCAGCCCCATAGGCCACTTTTTCCTTCTGGTCGACATGCAGAGTGCTGTGTTGTGCCTCCAGAATTTCCAATCTGGAGGTCTTGTGGGGCAGAAGTGTGAGGATGGAAGTCTGAAAACAAAAGCTAGTTTTAGGTTTAGGACCTAGGGCATGGCAGGACCAATCTGCAGAGGCTGAATCGAGATCTCCAACATCTGAAGTAATGGTGAGTGGCAGAAGTTCTCTCAGACTGGAATTTGTGTCCATGATAGCTGCCTAATGGAGAAGTAGCCTCATGAGGCCATGGAGCTTTCCCCATTCTGGGGCTTGTGAGCTGCTCCTAAGCGCAAGGTTTCCTTCTTCAGGACATGGGGAGTTCTGTTTGTTGGCTCAATGCTTCCCCATACTGAAAGATTCGAGAGCAGGGCTCTATGTTGGATGTTTGAAACCCCTCCTAGCATTCCCATTGGTGCCTAGGAATAATGCAGTTTCCATCTGCTGCCTCCGGGGTGAGCAACCGAGAAGGATGAGTCTCATGTTTTTGGGTCACAATGCGGGGTTGTGTCCATGGAGATCTTGGAATGTGGCGGTGGTCAGGGGCCATGCAGGATTCTCCTGTGCTGAGGCTTTGACACAGCTCCACATAATAGGTTCCCTTCTGGGGACAGAGGGTGTTCTGTTTTGTTCTCAGGGACCCCCTATGTTGGTATTCGAGACCAGGCCTCTGGGTACAGATGCCTGAAAATTTAAGCTAGCATTCGGATTAGGGCCTAGGGGCATATCAGGTTCAATCTTCTGTCCCTAGGGCCATTTACCTGGGTGTCTGCCTGGAGATACGTTCTCAGGGTGTTTCAGACTGTGCATTTTGTCAAGGGTGGCGTACAAAATTGGGGAGGCTCCGGGGGCCTTGCAGGGTTCTCCTAATCTGGAGGGAATTGGCAACTGTAAATGGCACAGTTTCCTTTGGGAGTGCAGGCACAGTCCCGTGGTGTGGCTCCGGATGCCTCAGCCTGTTGTGTGTGTTTGCCCAGGGCTTTGGGAACAGATGTCTGGAAACAAAAACTCGGGTTATGGTTAGGGCCAAGGTTGTGGAGGTCCGATCTAGAGACCCTGATGGTAGCTCTCGGGATCTGATACTAGGGCAAGTGTGAGGTTGTAGCTTAGGCTTTTGTCTCTGGATTGTGTGTCTAGGATTGGAAGCAGTGTAGGGGTGGCCTCATGGGGCCTTGAAAGATTCTCTGTCTCTGGGGATTCTACCAGGCTCTCAGCAGTTTGTTGTCATTCTAGGGGAAGGGAAGAGTCCTGTTTCTGTCTCAGGGGTCCCCCAAATAGAGAGATTCCAGAGATGGACTCTGGGAACAGGCGCCTGGAAAACAACACTGTGTGTTAGGATTCGGGCCTAGGGGCAAGGCAGGCCCAATATGCGGGTTCTTAGTCCAGCTCCCGAGGGGGCCATACTGAAAATAGGCTCAGGCTGAGGGTCACAATGCGTATATGTGCCCAGGGCAGCCCTCATGAGTTGGCGTGGCCTAATGGGCCATGCTGGTTTCTCCTACTCCAAGGGTTATACATCCATCCCAACAGCAAATTTTCCTGCCATAGGGAAGGAGGAGTACTCTTTTGTGCATCAGTTTCCCCCATATGCAGGGATTTGAGATAAGGTTAGATTACAGATGCCTGAAAAGCCAGGTTGGGTAGAGATGACGGCCTAGGGCCATGGCAGGTCCCATCTTCTGGATATGTGGCCAGCTATCTGGGTGGCCGACAGGAGGTCTGGGTTCACGCTGTGTCAGACAGAGCATTAGTGCACAAGTCCGCCTATGAAATTGGGCTGCTTTCGAAGGCCATGGAGGTGGATCCTCATCTGGTGATTTGAGGCAGCCCCATAGGGCACTTGTTCTTTCTGGTGGGCAGGCATAGTGCTACTTTGTGGGTCCAGAATTCCCAATCTTGAGGGCTTTTGGGCCAGGAATGTGAGGACGAAAAGTGAAAATACAAGCTAAGGTTAGGTTTAGGGCCTAGGGCATGGTAAGCCCAATCTGCAGAGGCTGAACCGAGATCTCTAGCATCTGACGTTAGGGCGAGTGTCAGACGTTCACTCAGGCTGGAGTTTTTATCAATGAGGGCGCCTAATGTAGGGGTGTCCCCACGATGCCATGGAAGTTTTCCCACTCTAGGGGTTGTGAGCTGCTCCAAACAACAAGGTTTCCTTCTGCAGCACAAGGGGAGTCCTGTTTGATGACTCAAGTTGGCCCCATATGGAAAGATTTGATAGCAGAACTCTACATATGGATGCCTAGCAACCCCACCTAGCATTACAATTGTTGCCTTGGAACATGGTAGGTTCTATCTCCTGGGTCTGGGACAATCTAAATGGGGGCTGAGTTGAAATGGAGTCTCGAGCTGATGGGTCACAATGCAGGTTTATGTCCAGGACGACCTTGGAATGTGGCGATAGCTCAGGTGATATGCAGGATTCTCCTACCCTGCAGGTTTGACACAGCTCGGAATTGCAAAGTTTCCTTCTGGGGTCAGGACGTGTTCTGTTTTGGGGCTCAAGGATCGCCCATATGTCGGTAATCGAGACCAGGCCTCTGGGAACAGATGCCTAAAAACCCAAGCTGGGGTTCATATTAGGGCCTAGGGGCATGTCAAGTTCAATCTTCCATCTCTGGTGCCATCTTCCTGGGTGTCTGACTGGAGGTAGGTGCTCAGGGTATGTCAGAATGCTCATTTTTGTCCAGGGTGGCCTACGAAATTACTGTGGCCTTGGAGGCCTTGCAGATTTCACTTAACCTGGAGTGTTTTAATAGCTCTAAAGGGCATAGTTTCCTTCTGGAGGGATGGCACATTCCTGTGGTGCTGCTCCACGGACCCCAGCCTGGGCTTTTTTGAGCTAGGGCTCTGGGGACATTAGTCTGAAAACAGAAACTAGGGCTAGGGTTAGGGCGGAGGGTATGGCTGGCCAGATCTGCAGACCCTGAGGTGAGCTAAATGGGATCTGAAATTAGGGCGAGTTTGAGGTGCTAACTGAAGCTTTTGTCTCTGGATTTTGTGTCTAGCATCTAGGATGTCCGCAGAATGTAGGGGTGGCCTCATGGGGCTATGGAAGATTCTCCCTCTCTGGGAGTTTTGTCTGGCTCTCAATAGTTTTGTTTCATTCTGGGGGAAAGGAGGTGTCTTGTTGTCTGTCTCAAGGGTCCCACAAAAGGAGGGATTCCAGATCAGGTCTCTGGGTGCGGGTGGCTGGAAAATGCAACATGTGTTAGTATTTGGGCCTAAGGGCATGGCAGGCCTGATATTCATGCTCTTGCTAAATCTACTGAGGGGTCTTATTTCAAAACTGGACTCAGGATGAGGGTCAAAATGAGCATTTTTTCCCAGGACCGCAATGAACAGTGGGCGTAGCTTCATACACCGTGCAGTTTCTCCTACTCCAAGGATATCACATCCATCCCAACATCAAGGTTTTGTGCCATGGGGAAGGAGAAGTTCTGTTTTGTGCATTAGGTTCCCCCATGTGCAGGGATTTGAGATAAGGTCTGGGGACAGATGCCTGAATACACAGGTTGGGTAGAGATGATGACCTAGGGCCATATCAGGTCCAATCTGCTGGATAGGCAGCCAGCTATCTGGGTGGCTGCCAGGAGGTTGGGACTCAGGCTGTGTCAGACAGAGCATTAGTGCACAGGGAGGCCTATGATTTTTGGATGCCCTTGAGGGCAGTGCAGGTTGATCTTCTTTTGAGGTTTCTGTGTAGGCCCATTAGGGCACTTTTTCCCTCTGGTGGGCTGATAACATGCTGTGTTGTGGCTCCAGAATTCCCAATCTGGAGGGCTTGTGGGCCAGGAGTGTTAAGACAGAAGTCTAACAACACAAGCTAGGCTTAGCTTTAGTTCCTAGGACATAGCAGGCCGAAATGCAGAGGCTGAGGCAAGATCCCTCTATCTTAAGTAAGGGCAAGTGTCTGCCATTCACTCCTGTTGGAGTTTTTGTCCATGATGGCCATGTAATTTGGGGGTGTCCTCATGAGGCCATGGAGGTTTTCCCACTCTGGTCATTGTGTGCAGGTTTAAACAGCAAGGTTTTCTTTTGCGGGACAGGGAAATCATGTTTGATGGCTCAAGTTTCCCCTTTATGGAAAGATTTGAGAGCAGGGCTCTCCATATGGAGGCCTGGGAAACCCACCTAGGGTTAATATTGGAGCCTCAGAACATGGTAGGTTAGATGTGGTGGCGTTGGTGTGAGCAACATGGGGGCTGAGTTGAAATGCTGTTGGTGTGGGTGTAAAACCCTCAGACTAGGAGTAACTGCATGGCCCATGAGTCCACGCCCACATTTGAGGGCTGCCCTGGGCAAAACCCACATTGTGACCCTCAGTCTCAGTCCTGGTTTCTAAGAAGGCCTGTTGGAAGCTGGGCGTAGAACCAGTTTATTGAGCCTGCCATGCCCCTAGGCTCCAATCCTAATCCTAGGTTGGGGATTCAGGCATCCATATCCAGAGCCCTCCTCCTGAATTCCTCCACACCTGAGACACCTTAGACACAAAACATAACTCATCCTTCCCCAAGAAGGAAACCTTGCTTTTTGGAGCTATGTAAAACCATCACCGTTGGAAGAAACCTGCATTGCCCCTGAGGCCAGGTCCACTTTTTCAGGCCGCCCTGCATACAAACACCCATTCTGACCCTTTGCCTGAGCCCCATTTTCAACACAGCCCCATGGGTAGCTCACCACAAAGCCAGGATATAAGGTCTACCATGCCAGAAGGATGTAACACTAAACATAGGTTATCCTTCAGGCATTCATACCTGGAACCCTACTCTCATATCCCTCTATATGGGGACTCCTGAGCCACAATTTAAGAAATACCTACTCCCAAGAATAGACCAAACTTTTTGGATCTGCACAGAATCCCCAGAGTGGGAGAAAACTCCTTGGCCCAATGAGGCCATCCCCACATTTGGCGTTATGCATGGACACAAATTCCAGCCTGAGCGACCTCCTGACACTGGCCTTAACCTCAGATCACCGGGTGCTTGCCTCAGCATCTGTAGATTGGGACGGCCATGCCCTAGGCCCTAACCCTAAACACAGCATGGGTTTTCATACTTCACTTCCAAGAGTTCTGGACCACAAGCTCTCCAGGTAGAGAACTCCAGAGTCACACCATGGCACTATGCCTACCCTCCAGAAGAAAATCATGCTTACCATAGCTGCACAAAATACCCAGATTAGGAGCAAACTGTGTGGCCAACGAGGCCACCCTCATTGACAGAACCTGACCATGGACACTAATACACTTTTTGTCCTTCAGACTGAGCCTGACCTCCAGTCAGCCACCTATGTAGCTGGCCAAAGAGTCAGGAGATCAAACCTGGGTTCCTCTAGTCCCTAACGCTAACCGTAGTTTGGGTTTTCAGGCATCCATACCCACAGCCCTGCTCTCTATTCCCGCCATATGGGGACCCCTGAGCCTTACAACAAGACTCCACTTTTCCCCAAAATGAAACAAAACTGTTTTTAGTTGCCCAAAAACCCCAGAGCAGGAGAAACCTCCATGGCTCAAGGAGGCCAACCACACATTCAGACCTGGATTTCCCTAGTCCCTAATGCTAACCCTAGGCTGTGTTATCAGGCATCCATACCCAGAGCCCTACTCTCAAATCCCTCCATATTGGGACCCTTGAGCCATAAAACAGAACTCTACTTCTCCTGCCAAATGAAACCATACTATTTGGAGCTGCTCCAAAACCCCAGAGCAGAAAAACCTCCATGGAACCAGATGGCCACACACATATTCGGCAGCCCTAATGGACACAAATTCTAGTCTGGTCTGAGCGAATACGTTACATTGCCCTACGTTCAGAATCTGGGGAGCTTGCCACTGCATCTGCAGATCAGGGATACATGCCCTACATCCTAACCATACATGAGCTTGGGTTTTCAGAATTCCATCCCTTGAGTCCTGGAATGCAAGCCCTCAAGATTAGGGACACTGGAGCCACACCACAGGACTCACTTGTCTTCCAGAGGGAAACCATGCCCTAAGAAGCTGGACAAAACCATTTGATCAGGGGAAACGTGCACGGCCCTGATGCCACCAAATATTCATATTCTACCCGGGACACTAATACGGTGTCTGACACAACCTAAGTCCCATCCTCCAATGAGCCACTAGAACAGATAGCCCCAGAGCCAGCAGATCAGACCAGCCTGGTCCCTTGGCCCTAATCCTAACCCAAATTTAGAGTTCAGGCATCCATACGCAGACCCCTCCTCTCGAATCCCTCCACACAGGGGACCCCTGACCCAAAAACAAACAAACAAAACAAAACAAACAAACAAACAAACAAAAAAACTCCTCCTGTCCCCCAGAAGGAAACCTTGCTTATTACAGGTATGTATAACCCTCAGAGGTGGAAGAAACCTGCATTGCCCCTTGGGCTGTGCCCAAATTTTACAGGCCACCCAGGACACAAACACCCATGGTGACTCTTAGCCTGAGCCCCATTTTCAACACAGCCCCATGGGTAGCTCTTCTCAGAGCCAGGATATAAGCCCTGCCATACCTTAATGACCTAAGCCTAAACGCAGGTTGGGTTCCAGGCATCCATACCCAGAGCACTGCTCTCAAGCCCCTCCATTGGGGAACCCCTGAACCATAAAATAGGACAGCACCCATTGCCTAGAATACACCAAACTATTTGGAACTGCATAAAAACCCCAGAGCGGGAGCAACTCCATAGCACCATGAGGCCACCCACACATTCGGCAGATGGCATGGACACAAAATCCAGCCTGAGTGACCTCCTGTCACTTGCCTTAACCACAGATCCACAGAAGCTCACCCGGAATCTGTAGATTGGGCCTGCCATGCCCTAGGCCCTGACCCTAACCCTAGGATAGGTTTTCAAACTTCCGTCCAAAGACTCCTTGCCCACAAGCCCTCCAGATAGAGAACACCAGAGCCACACAATGGGACTGTGCCTATGCTACAGAAGGAAGCCATGCTCAACGGAGCTGCACAAAACCCCAGATTAGGAGAAAACTGCATGGCCAATGAGGCTTCTCTGAATAACGGACTCCAACCCAACACTAATACACATTCTGTCCCTCAGTCTGAGCCCCGATCAACAGTCAGCCAGCCATATAGCTGGCCCCAGAGCCAGCAGATCGGACCTACCTTGCCCCTAGTCCTCACAGCTAAAATTAGATTGTGTTTTCAGGCATCCATCCCAGAGCCCTGCTCTCGAGTCTGTCCTTATGGGGACCCCTGAGCCATACAACAGGATTCCAAATCTCACTAAGAATGAAATCATTCTATTTGGAGCTGCACAAATTCCCCAGCAGGAGATACCTTCATGGCCCCAGGTGGACACCCACTCATTCTGCAGGCCTAGCGGACACAAATTCTAGTCTGGTCTGAGCTAATGCCTGATGCTTGCCCTAACTTCAGAATCTGGAGAGCTCACCTCAGCATCTGCAGATAGGGAATCCAAGCCCTATACCCTAACCATAAACAGCTTGGGCCTTCAGAATTCCATCCCTTTAATTCTGGAATGCAAGGCATCCAGATTGGTGAGTCCGCAGCCACCCCTCAGGACTCTCCCTGCCCTCCAGAGGTAAACTGTGCCCTAAGTAGCTGCACAAAACTCCTTGATTAGGGCAAACGTGCATGGCCCCTGATGTCACCCTGCTTTCCTTCCACACCCTGGACACTAATATGCAGTCACAACTTGAGTTCTGCCCTCCAATTAGCCACCGGGATACCTAGCCCGGAACCACCAGATCAGACCTGCCATGTCCCTGGGCCCTGAACCTAACCCTAGATTGGGGTTTCAGGCATCCATTCCCAGAGCCCTCCTCTCAGATCACACCATATGGGGAACCCCTGAGAAACAGACAGAAGTTCTCCTGCCCCCCCAGAGGGAAACTTTGGTTTTTGGAGCTATGTAAAACCCTCAGACATAGCAGAAACCTGCCTTGTGCCTGAGGCCATGGCCACTTTACAGGCCATCCTGGACACAAACACCCATTGGGACCCTTAACCTGAGCCGCATTTTCAACAAACTGGCATGGGTAGCCAGCCCCAGAACCAGGATCTAAGGCCTGCCATGCCATTAGGACCAAATCCGAAACCTAGGCTGGGTTTTCAGGCATCCATACCCGGAACCTTACTCTTGAATCCCTCCATATGGAGGAACCCTGATTCCTAAAACAACACAGCACCTATCCCCCAGAATAGACCAGGCTATTGAGAACTGCCAAAAACCCCTAAGGGGGAGAAACCTCCTTGCCCCCATGAGGATAAACCTACATTCATCAGATCTAATTGACACAAACTCCAGCCTGAGCAACATCCTGACACTTGCCTTAACCTCATATTCCCCGGAGTTTGCCTCAGCGTCCGCACGTTGGTTCTGCCATACCCTATGTCCTAACCCTACCATAGCTTGGTACTCGGGCCTCCGTCCAAAGAGTCCTAGCCCACATGCCCTCCAGATAGGGTACACCAGAGCCACAGCACAGGACTCTTCCTCCCCTCCAGAAGGGAAATGTGCCCTGTGGAGTTGCACACAAACCACAGATTAGGAGAAAGATGCACGAAACCCCAAAGCCACCCTCATTTTCAGAAGCTGGCCCTGGATACTAAAACACATTCTGTCCCAAAAATTGAGCCCTGACATCAAGTCAACCACCCACAAGGCTTGCGCCAGAGTCAGCAGATCAGACTGGCCATTCCCCTAGGCGTTAATCATAACAATATGTTGTGTTTTCAGTCATTGATCTCCAGAGCCCTTC
Organism: Enhydra lutris kenyoni; assembly: GCF_002288905.1. Lineage (NCBI taxonomy): Eukaryota > Metazoa > Chordata > Mammalia > Carnivora > Mustelidae > Enhydra > Enhydra lutris. The sequence goes on along the minus strand of NW_019154131.1, from coordinate 1,292,334 downwards.
TCTAGAATCCCTCCACATGGGGGACCCCTGAGCCACCAAACAGAATTACCCTTGCCCCCCCAGAAGCTTTCTGGGGTTATGTAAATCCCTCAAAGTTGGGTGAAACCCTCATTGCTCCAGAGGCCACACCCATTAATGCTGATTGCCTGGGACATCAACACACACTGTGACCCTTATCCTGAGCCCCATTTTCAACACAGCCTCATGGGTAGCTCTGTGCAGAGCCAGGATCTAAGGCCTGCGATGCCACTAGGACCTAATCCTAACCCTAGGTTGGGTTTTCAGGCATCCATAGCTGGAGCCTTGCTCTCAAATCCCTCCATATGGGGAGTCCTGGGCCATAAAACAGGACAAGACGTATATTCACCAGAATAAATCAAGCTATTTTTTAACTATGCAAATATCCCAGAGTGGGATAAAAGTCCATTTCCCCATGAGGCCACTCCCAGATTGGACAGATCTCATGGACACAAACTCCAGCCTCAGTGACCTCCTGACACTCACCTTAACCTCATATCCTGGGGAACATTCCTCAGTAACTGTATATTAGCCCTGCCATGTCCTAGGCCCTAACCATACCCCTAGATTGGCTTTACAGACTTCCATCCTCACAGCCATGGTCTACAATCCTTCCAGATAGGAAACACTGGAGCCAAACCACAAGATTCTGCCTTCACTCCAGATGCAAAACAGTCCTATAGAGCTGCATGCAACCCCCAGATTAGGAGAGAGCTGCACGATAACCCTCAGCTGTCCACAGTTGCAGAAGCCAACCCTGGATACTAATACACATTCCGTCCCTAAACCTGAGCAGCGACCTCCAGTCAGCACCCAGGTAGCTGGTGCCAGAGTCAGCAGATCAGACCTCCCATGCCCCATGCCCTAAGCCTAACCCTAGGTTGACCTTTCAGGCATCCATAACCAGAGCCCTGCTTTGGAATGCCTCCATTTGGAGGACCCTAGAGCCATACAACAGGACTCTACCTGTCCTCCTGGTGGAAACCATACTATTTGGATCTGTGCAAAGCCCCCTGAGCTTTAGTACCCTCCAAGCCCGAGCAGGACACCCACATATTTGGCGGCCTTAGGATACACATTCTAGTCCCAGCGAATGCCTGACACTCACCCTAACTTCAGAATCTGGAGAGCTCACCTCAGCATATGCAGATAGGGCATCCATGCCTTATACCCTAACCACAAACTGAGCTTGGGCTTTCAGAATTCCGTCCCTTGACTCCTGGAACAGAAGTCCTCAAGATTGGGACTCCATAGCCACACCAGGACTCTCCCTGCCCTCCAGATAGGAACCGTGCCCTATGGAGCTGGACAAAACCCCTAGATTAGGGGAAACATGCACCGCCCCCAATGCCACTAACATTCGTATGCTACCCTGGATACTACTTCGCAGTGTGACACCCTGAGTCCCGTCCTCCAACCAGCCACCGAGACAGCTGGCCCCAGAGCCAGGAGATTGGACCTGCCATGCCCTAGGCCCTTATGCTAAACCTAGGTTGGGTTATCAGGCATCCATACCCAGAGCTGTTCTCTAGAATTCCTCCACATGGGGGGCCCTGTAGCCACAAAACAAAACAGCTCTGCCCCCCCAAAGGAAACCATTTCTTTTGGAGCTATGTAAAACCCTCAGAGATGGCAGAAAACTGTGTTGCCCTGAGGCCACGCCCAATTTTGCAGGCCATCCTGGGCACAAACACCCATTGGGACCCTTAGCCTGAACAGCATTTTCAACAAAGCCACATGGGTAGCCCATCCCAGAGTCAGGATCTAAGGCCTGCCATGCCACTAGGACCAAATCCAAAACCTAGGCTGGGTTTTCAGGCATCTATACCCAGAACCCTGCTCTCGAATCCCTCCATATGGGGGAAACCTGCTTCCTAAAACAACGCAGATCCTAACCCCCCAGGATAGATCAAGCTATTTGGAACTGCACAAAAACCCCCGAGTGGGAGAAAACTCCTTGCCCCCATGAAGCTAAACCTATATTTGGCATATCTCATTGACAAACTTCAGCCTGAGTAACATCCTGACATGTGCCTTAACCTCAGATTCCCTGAAGTTTGCCTCAGTGTCCATAGGTTGGGCCTGCCATGCCCTAGGCCCTAACTCTAGCCCTAGCTAGTTTCTCAGGTCTCTGTCCAGAGACTCCTGGTCCACAAGTCCTCTAGTTAGGGTACACTGGAGCCAAAGCACAGGACTCTTCCTGCCCGCCAGAAGGAAATGTGCCCTATGGAGTTGCACACAACACACAGATTAGGAGAATGCTGCATGAAACCCCAAACCCACCGTCCTTTATGGAGTCTAGCACTGGGTACTAAAACACATTCTGTCCCTTAACCTAAGCCCCAACCTCCAGTCAGCCACCCACGTGGCTGGCACCAGAGTCAGCAGATCAGACTGGCCATTCCCCTAGGCGCTAATTGTAACAATAGGTTGCATTTTCAGGCATCCATCCCCAGAGCCCTTCTCTCAAATTCCTCCACATGGGGGACCACTGAGCCACAAAACAGAACTCCTCTTGCCCCCTAGAAGCTTTCTAGAGTTATGTAAATCCCCCTGAGTTGGGTGAAACCTGCATTGCTCCTGAGACCACACCCATTAATGCTGGCTGCCCAGGACATAAACACCCATTGTGACTCCTTGCCTTAGCCCCATTTTCAAACAGCCCCATGGGTATCTTGGACCAGAGCCAGGATCGAGGGCCTGCAATGCCACTATGAACTAATCCTATCCTTAGGTTGCATTTTCAGGCATCTATACCTGCAGCCCTGCTCTCGAATCCCTCCATATGGGGGATGGCTGAGCCATAAGACAGGACAGGAACTATTCCCCAGAATAGACCAGAATATTTTTTAAATATGCAAAAATCTCAGAGAGGGATAAAACTCGATGTCTCCATGAGACCTGTCCCAGATTCGACAGATCTTATGGACACAAAATCCACCTGAGCAACCTCGACTCAGGGTAGAAGAATCTTGCATGCCCCCTGAGGCCCCAAAACATTCCCAGGTCTCCGTGGACACATACCCACATTGCAACACATCCGCATGAGCCACCATTTCAACTCAGCCCCCTGGGTAGCTCACCCCAGAGACAGCAGATTGAATCTGCCTTGTTCCTTGGTGCCGATAGGAGTGCAAGGTGGGGTTTTGCAGAAGGAAATCTTGTTCTTTGGAGCAGCTCACAACCCACCACATGGGAAACTTCCATGGCCTCATGAGGCTACCCCTCCAATACACAGCCATCATGGACACAAACACCAGCCTGAGCAAACGTCTGACACTCGCCCTTACTTCAAATTCTGGAAATCTCGATTCAGTCTCTGCAGATTCAGCCTGCCACGCCCTAGGCCGTAAACCTAACCCTAGCTTGTGTTTTCAGACTTCTGTCCTCACACTCCTGGCCCACAAGCCCTCCAGCTTGGGAATTCTGGAGCCACAGTGCAGCACTCTGCTTGCCCACAAGAAGGAAAAAGTGCCCTATGAGGCTGCCCAAAGTCCACATGAGCATAAACCTGCACAGCTCACGGTGGCACACCAATTTCATAGGCCACCCTCTGCACTAATGCTCTGTCTGACACAGCCTGATCCCAGACCTCCCATCATCCACCCAGACAGCTGGCCATGTATCTAGTAGATCGGACCTGCCATGGCCCTAGGCCTTCATATATACCTATCCAGGATTTTCAGGCATCAGTCCCCAGACCTTATCTCAAATGCCTGCATATGGGGGAACATGATGCACAAAACAGAACTCCTCCTTCCCAATGGCAGTGAACCTTGCTGTTGGGATGGGTTTCAAACACTCAGAGTGGCAGAAACTTGCATGGCCTATGAGACCACACGATGTCTGGGGGCCGCCTTGTGCACAAACTCACATTGTGAGCCTCAGCCTGATCCCCATTGTCAAGTAAGGGCCCTCGGTAGCTGGACCAAGAGCTCGCATATCGGGCGTGCCAAACCCCTAGGCCCAAATCCTAACCCAAATTGAGGTTTTCCAGGCTCCTGTACGGAGAGCCCTGCTCTGGAATCCCTCTTTTTGGGGGACCCTAAGACAGAAACAGGACTCATCCTACACCCAGAGTGACACGAAATTCTTGGGAGCCAGGCAAAATCCCCAGAGAGGGAGAATCTTCCATGCCCCCAAGAGGCCATCCCTACATTCTGTGGCCATCCTAGAAACAAAATCCAGAGACAAAAGCCTGAGCTACTGCCTCACAATAGCCCTAATTTCAGATCCTGAGAAGCTCCCCTCAGGGGCTACAGATCAGGACTGCCATCCCTCAGCTCTAATCCTAACCCGAATTTGTGTTTTCACACTTCTGTCTCTAGAGCCCTTGCCAACACACCCTCCAGGCCTCGTAGGCCACATCTCAGGACTGTGCCTACCTTCTGAAGCAAATTGTGCCCTTTACAGTTGCGAAAACCATCCAGATTAGGAGAAAACTGCAAGGTTCCCGAGGCCACCCCAATTTCATAGGCTGCTCTTGATAAAACTGTGTAGTTTGACACACAGTATGCACAGACCTCCAGTCAGACACCCAGGTAGATGGCCCCAGAGACAGAAGATTGAACATGACATACCCCTAGACAGTAATCTGCACCCTTGCTTAGGATTTCAAGCATCTGTGCCCAGAGGACTGGTCTCAAATACCAACGTATGGGGGGTCCCAGTGGCCAAAAAGGAATATCTCTTGTCCCTAGAAGGAAACCTTGCTATTCGGAGCTGTGTCAAACCCTCAGGGTAGGAGAATCCTGCATGTCCCATGAGCCACCGCCACAGACTGAGGTGTCCATGGACACAAGACACTCATTGTGACTCCATTTCAACTCAGCCCCCTGGGTACCTTGCCCCAGAGGCAGTGATCAAAACTGCTTTGTTCCTAGGTGCCAATGGGATCACGAGGTGGGGTTTCCAGACATCTATACATAGAGCCTGCTCTCAAATATTTCAGTATGGGGGCAACTTGGGCCTGGAAACAGGAAACCCCCTGTCCTGCAGAAGGAAACCTTGGTGTTAGAAGCACCTCACAGCCCCAAGAGTGGGAAAACCTTCATGGCCTCAGGAGGCCACCCCTCCATGCGGCAGCCATCATGGACACAAACTCTAGCCTGAGCAAATGGCTGATACTCACCCATACTTCACATGCTGGAGATTTTGATTCAGACTTTGCAGATATGGCTTGCCATGCCCTCAGCCCTAAAACTAACCCTAGCTTGTGTTTTCAGACTTCCGTCCTCATACTCCTGGCCCACAACCCTCCAGCTTGGGAATTCTGGAGCCACAATGCAGCACTCTGCCTGCTCACCAGAAAGAAGAAGTGCCCTGTGGGGCTGCCCAAAAACCCAAAATGAGGATCTACCTGCACGGCCCTTGGCGGCACCCCAATTTCATAGGCGACACTGAGCCCAGACCTCCCATCAGCCACCCACACTCTGGGCGCATATCCAGCAGATCAGACCTGCCATGTCCCTTGGCCATCATCTCTATTCTACCTCGATGTTCAGGCATCTGTCCCCAGACCTTATCTCAAATCCCTGCATATGGGGGAACATGATGCACAAAACAGAACTGCCTTTTTTCCCCATGGCAAGAAACCTTGCTGTTGGGATGGGTGTCAAACTCTTGGAGTAGGAAAAAACCTGCAGGTCCCATGAGGCCACGCCCACTCTGTAGGGCCACCATGGGCACAAACACGCACTGCGACGCTCAGCCTGAGCCCTGTTCTCAAATAAGTCTCCTTGGTAGCTGGATCACGAGACTGCATATCGGGCTTGCCAGGCCCCCAGGACAAAATCCTAACCCAAGTTGGGATTATCAGGCACCCATACCTGCTCTGAAATCCCTTTTTTGGGGGGACCTTTAGAGACAATACAGGACTCCTCCCTTCCCCCAGAATGACACCGTACCATTGGGAGTTGGGCAAAATCTCCAGAGAGAGAGAATCTTCTATGGCCCCATGAGACCACCCCTATATTCTGTGCCCATCCTAGACACAAAACGAGAAGCAAAAGCCTGAGCTACTGCCTAACACACCTGAATTTCAGATCCCAAGGAGCTCCCCTCAGGGTCTGTAGATGGGGCCTGCCATAAACTCGGCACTAACCCTAAGCCAAGTTTATGTTTTCAGACTTCTATCCCCCAAGCCCTGGTCCACACACCCTCCAGCATGGGCATCGAGAGCCACACTGCAGGACTGTGCCTGCCCTCCAGAAGGAAACTCTGCCATTCAGTTGCCCAAACCCTCCTTATTAGGAGAAACCTGCAAGGCCATGAGGCCACCCCAATTTTGTAGGCCTCTGTGGACAAAAAATGCATAGTCTGACACACCCTGAGCACCTACTTCTCGGCAGACACCCAGGTAAATGGACCTAGAGACAGAAGATTGAACCTGACATGCACCTAGGACATAATCTATACCCTAGCATAGGTTTTCAGGCATCTCCCCAGAGGCTTGTTCTCGAATACCAACATATGGTCCTTGAGCCACAAAACAGAAACTCTCCTGTCCCCAGAAGGAAAACTTGCTCTTGGGACCTGTGTCAAACCCTCAGGGTAGGAGAATCCTGTATGGCTCCTAAGCCACTGCCACATTCCAAGGTTTCCCTGGGTACAAACCCGCATTAAGACCCATGAGTATGAGACTCTATTTCAACTCAGCCCCCCTGGGTAGTTGGACTCAGATCTACCAGATCGAACCTGCCATGTTCCTAGCTGCAATGGTAACGTAAGGTAGGCTTCCCAAGTATCCATGCGTAGAGCCCTGCTATCGAATCTCCCCATATGGTGGACCCTGGACTCCCCCTGTCCCGCAGAAGGAAACCTTGCTGTTTGAAGCAGCTCACAAGCCCCAGCATGGGAGAACCTCCATGGCCTCATGAGGCCACCCCTCCATTAGGCAGCCATCATGGACACAAACCCCAGCCTGAGCAAATGTCTGACACTTGCTCTTACATCAGATGCTGGATATCTCCAATCAGCCACTGCAGATGGGGATTGCCATGCACTTGGCCCTGAACTGAACCCTAACCTGTGTGTTCAGACTTCTGTCCTCACCCTTCTGGCCCACAAGCCCTCCAGATTGGGAATTCTGGAGCCACAACACAGCAGTCTGCCTGTGCACTAGAAGAAAAAAGTGCCCTATGGGGCTACCCAGAAAACCCAAATGAGAATCAACCTGCACGTCTCTTGATGGCACCCCAATTTCATAGGCCACCCTGCGCACTAATGCTCTGTCTGACACAGCCTGAGTCCAGACCTCCCACCAGCCACCCAATTAGCTGAACGTATATCCAGCAGATGGGACCTTCCATGGCCCTAGGCCGTCATCTCTACGCAACCTGGTTATTCAGACATCTGTCCCCAGAACTTTGCTCAAATCCCTGCATATGGGGCAACTGGATGCATAAAAGAGAACTCCTCCTTCCCCATGGCAGGAAACCTTGCTCTTGGGACGGATGTCAAACCCTCACAGTGGGAGAAACCTTCATGTAGCATGTGGCCACGCCCACACATGAGGGCCACCCTGGGCACAAAGATGCATTTTGACCCCTATTCTGAGCCTGTTTTCAAATAAGCCTCTTTGGTAGCTGGACCAAGAGCCCACATATCGGGCCTCCATGCCCCTAGGCCCAAATAATAACACACGGTGTGGTTTTCCAGGCTCCTGTACCCAGAGCCCATCTCTGGAATCCCTGTTTTAGGGGGACCCCAGAGACAGAAAAAAACAGAACTCTTCCCTTCCCACAGAATGACACCAAAGTATTGGGAGCTGAGCAGAAACCCCAGATAAGGAGAATCCTCCATGGACACATGAGGCCACCCCAGCATTCTGCGGCCATCCTAGACACACAATCCAGAGACAAAAGCCTTGGCAGCCTAACTTCAGATCCCGAGGAGCTCCCCTCAGGGTCTGTAGATTGGGCCTGCCATAACCTCGGCCTTAAACCTAACCCGAGTTTGTGTTTTCAGACTTTTGTCCCAACACCCTGGCCACACACCCTCCAGGATGGGGCTTCTGAAGCCACTATCCAGGACTGTGGCTGCCCACCCAAAGGACACTGTGCCCATCACAGTTGCCAAAACCATCTAGATTAGGAGAAATCTGTAAGGCCCCCGAAGCCACGCCAAATTCGTTGGTCACTGTGGAAAAAATGCACCGTCTGACACACCCTGAGCACCTACCTCCTGTCAGACACCCAGGCAAATGGTCCCTAGAGACAGAATATTGAACCTGACATGCTCTTAAGGCCTAATCTTAACCCCAGCATAGGTTTTCAGATATCATTCTCCAGACACCTGTTCTCCAATACAAACATAGGGGGTCCCCAAGCCACAAACCAAACACCTCCTGTCCCCAGTAGGAAACCTTGGTATTTGCAGCTGTGTAAAACCCTCAGGGTAGGAGAATCCTGCATAGCACCTGAGCCACCGCTACATTCTCCCTGAACACAAACCTGCATTGAGACCCATCAGCATAAGAATCTACTTCAAGTCAGCCCCCAGGGTAGTTGACCCCAGAGCCAGCAGATCAAACATGCCACGTTCCTAGGCTGCATGGTAATGCGAAGTGGGGTTTCCCAGCATCAATACATAGAACCCTGCTCTCTAATATTTCCATATGGGGGACACTGGAGCCATCAAACAGTACTTACCCTGTCCTGCAGAAGGAAACATTGCTGTTTGGGAAAACTCACAACCCTTAGCGTGGGAAAACCTCCATGGTTTCCCCTCATGAAGAGGGGGCCACCCCTCCATTTGATGGCCATCATGGACACCAACTCCAGCCTGAGCAAGCGTCTAACACTCGCCCTGACTTCAGATATTGGAGACCTCGATTCAGCCGCTGCAGATTGGGCCTATCATGCCCTAGGCTCTAAACCAAACCTGAGCTTGTTTTCAGACTTCTATCCTCACACTCCTTACCCACAAGCCCTCCTGATTGGGAATTCTGGAGCCACAACGCAGCACTCTCCCTGCACACAAGAAGAAATAAGTGCTCTATGGGGCAGCCCCAAATCCCCAAATGAGGATCCACCTGCACAGCCCTGGAGGGCACACCAATTTCATAGGCCGCCCTGTGCACTAATGCTCTGTCTGACATAGCCTGAGCCCAGACCTCCTATCAGCCACCCAGACAGCTGGCCGCATATCCAGCAGATGGGACCTGCCATGGTCCTAGGCCATCATCTCTACCCAACCTAGCTTTTCAGGCATCTGTATTCCGACCTTATCTCAAATCCCTGCATATGGGGAAATCTGATGCACAAAAGAGTACTCCTTCTTCCCCATGGCAGGAAAACTTACTGTTGGGATGGGTATATAACCCTCCAAGTAAGAGAAACCAGCATGGCCCATTAGGCCACGCCCACTCATGAGGGCTGCCCTGGGCACATACAAACATTGTGACCCTCAGTCTGAGCCTATTTTCAGTAAGGCCCCCCTGGGAGCTGGACTAAGAGCCTGCATATCAGGCCTGCCTTGCCCCTAGGCCCAAATCCTAAACCACAGTGGTGTTTTCTAGGCACCTGTACCCAGAGTCCGTTTCTGGAATTCCTTTTTTTGTGGGACTCCTGAGACAGAAAACATGACTCTTCCTTCCCCTAGAATGACACCAAATTATGGACAGCATGGCAGAATCCCCAGAGACAGAGGATCTTCTAAGGCCCCATGAGGCCACCCCTACATTGCTTCCCATCCTAGACACACAATCCAGAGACAAAAGCCGGAGCTACAACTTCACACTCACCCTAATTTCAGATCCTGGGGAGCTCCCCTCAGGGTCTGCAGATCGCACCTCCATAACCTGAGCCCTAACTCTAACATGGGTGTCAAACCCTCATGGTAAGAGAAACCTGCTTGGCCCCAGAGGCCACTCCCACTCTGGAGGACTGTATTGGGCACAAACACTTACTGTGACCCTCATCCTGAGCCACATTGTCAAATAAAGCCCCTAGGTACTTGGACTAAGAGCGCACATATCATGCTTGCCATGTTCCTAGGCCCAAATCCTAACCCACGGTGGAGTTTTCCAGGAGGCCATACCCAGAGCCCAGATATGGAATCCTTCTTTTTGTGGGACCATTGAGACAAAACAAACAAACAAACAAACAATCAAACAAAAATGACTCCTCCTTTCCCCCAGATTGACACCAAACTATTGGAAGCCAGGCAACATCACCAGAGAAGGAGAATCTTCCATAGTCCCATGAGGCCAACCCTACATCCGTGGCCATCCTAGACACACAATCCAGAAACAAAAGCCTGAGCTACTGCCTGACATTTGCCCTAATTTCAGATCATGAGATGCTCCCCTCAGGGTCTTCAGATTGGGCTTGCCATAACCTCGGCCCTAAACACCACCTGTGTTTGTGTTTTCATACTTTTGTCCCCAAAGCCCTGGTCCAAACACCCTCCAGACCGAGGCTCAGTACTGTAGCCACACCACAGGAGTGTGCCTACCCTCCTGAGGGAAACTCTGCCCATCACAGTTGCCAAAATCCTACAGATTAGGAGAAAACTGCAAGGCACCCAAGGCCACCCCTCTTTCGTAGGGCACCCTGGACAAAAATACACAGTCTGACAAACCCTGTGCACTGATATCCAGTCAGACACTCAGGTCAATTGCCCAGGAGACAGAAGATTAGCCCTGACATGCCCTTAGGCCCTAATCTGATCCCTAGCTTAGGTTTTTAGGCTTCTGTCACCAGAGGCCTGTTCTCAATACCAACATATGTGGGGTCACCTGAGGCACAAAACAGAACACCTCCTGTCCCCAGAAGGGAACCATGCTATTTGAAGCTGTGTAAATACTCAGAGTAGGAGAATCCTGAATGGCCCCTCAACCACTGCCACATTCCAAGGTCTCCCTGGACAGAAACCAGCATTGTGATCCATCAGCATGAGACTCCATTTCAACTCGGCCCCCTGGGTAGCTCGTCCCAGAGCCAGCAGATCGAAACTGCCATGTTCCTAGGCATCAATGATAACATGAGGTGGGGTTTCCAGGCATGCATAGGTAGAGCCCTGTTCTCGAATCCTTCCATATGATGTATGCATGAGCCATCAAACAAAGTCCCCATGTTCTGAAGAAGAACTTGCTGTTTGGAACAGGTCACAACCCCCAGAGTTTGAAAACCTCCATGGCCTCATGAGGCCACCCCTCCACTAGGCGGCCATCATGGACACAAACTCTAGCCTAAGCGAACGTCTGACACTCGCCCTTACTACAGATACTGTAGATCTTGATTCAGCCTCTGCAGATTGGGCCTGCCATGCCCTAGGCTCTAAACCTAACCCAAGCTTATGTTTTCAGACTTTTGTCATCACACTCCTGGCCCACCTGCCCTCCCATTTGGGATTTCTGGAGCCATAACACAGCACTCTGCCTGCCCACCAGGAGAAATGTGCCCTATGGGGCTGCCCAAAAACTTAAAATGGGGATCAACCTGTTCAGCCCTCGATGGCACCCCAATTTCATAGGCCACTCTGTGCACAAATCTCTGATACAGCCAGAGACCAGACCCCCCATCAGCCACCCAGACAGCTACCCGCATATACAACAGTTCAGACCTGCAATGGCCCTAGGCCATCATATCTACCCAACCTGGGTTTTCAGGCATCTGTCCCCAGACCTTAACTCAAATCCCTGCATACGGGGGAACCTGATGCAAAAACAGAAGTCCTCCTTCCCCATGGCAGGAAACCTTGCTGTAGGGATGGGTGTCAAACCCTCAGGGTAGGAGAATCCTGCATGGTCCATGAGGCCACCCCCACTCTTGAGGGCTGCCTTGGACAGAAACACACATTGTAACCACCATCCTGAGCCCCATTTTCAAATGAGGCCCTTCAGTAGCACCACCAAGAGCCCACATATCAGGCTTGCCATGGCCCTAGGCCCAAATCCTAACCCAAGGAGGATTATGCAGGCACCTGTACCCAGAGTCCTGCTCTGGGATCCCTGTTTTGGGGGGACACCTGAGAGAGAAAACAGGACTCCTCCCTTCCCCCAGAATGATACCAAACTATTGGGAACCCAGCAAAATCTCCAGAGAGGGAGAATCTTCCAAGGCCCCATAAGGCCACCCCTACATTCCACGGCCATCTTAGACACAAAATCCAGAGACAAAGGCCTCAGCTACTGCCTCACCCTCTTTTTAATTTCAGATTCCAAGAAGCTCCCTCTGGGTCTGCAAATGGGGCCTGCCATACCCTCTGCCCTAATACTAACCCTAGTTGGTGTTTTCAGACTTCTGTCTCCAGAGTCCTACCCCACAAACCGTCCAACCTGGGTATTCCATACACACACCACAGGACTGTGCATGCTCTCCAGAAGGCAGCTGTGCCCCTTAGAGCTTTAGGAAACCTCAAGATTAGGACAAACCTGCAAGGCCCCTGAGACTATCCCAATTTCATAGGTCGCCCAGGATAAAATGCGCAGTCTGACACACTCTGAGCAACTACCTCCCATCAGACACCCAGGTCGATGGCCCCAGAGACAGAAGATTGAACTTGACATGCCACTAGGCTCTAATCTGTACCCTAGCTTAGGTTGTAGGGCATCTGTCCACTGAGGCCCAGTCTTGAATGCCAACATTTGGGGGATACCTGAGCCACAGAAACAAAAATTCCTGTCACCAGAAGGAAACCTTGGTATTTTGAGCTATGTCAAACCCTCAGGGTAGTAGAATCCTGCATGGTCCCTGAGGCCACCACCACATTTGAAGGTAGTTCTGGACAGAAACCCACATTGTGACCCTCAGCATGAGACTCCATTTCAACTCAGCCCCCTGGGTAGCTCGCCCCAGAGCCAGCAGATCTAACCTGCCTTGTCCCTCAGCTTCAATGAGTACCCTAGGTACGCTGTTCAGGCATCTGTATGTAGAGCCTGCTCTCGAGTCAGTCCTTATGGAGGACCCTTGAGCCAACAACCAGCACTGCCACTGTCCCGAAGAAGAGAATCTTGCTGTTTGGAGCCATGCCCACCCCCCAGATTGGGAAAACCTGCATGGCCTCCTGAGGCCACCTCTCCATTAGGCGGCCCTCCTGGACACAAACTCCAGCCTGAGCAGACATTGGACACTAGCCCTTCTTTCTGATGCCAGGGATCTGGTCTTAGGCTCTAGAGATCGGGGCTGCCATGCCTAGGCCCTAACTATAACCGTAACTTATGTTTTCATTCTTCCGTCCCCAGAGTCCTGGTGAACAAGCCCTTCAGACTGGGAATTCTGGAGCCCCAATGCAGCACTCTGCCTGCCTTTCAGAAGGCTTAAGTGGCCATTGAAACTGCACAAAAAACCCCAAAGGAGGATCAACCTGCATGGCCCGCAAGGGCACCGCAATTTCATAAACCGCACTGAGTACTAATATTCTGTTTGCCAAAGCCTGGACCCTGACTCCTGTCAGCCACCCAGGTAGATAGCACCCTATCCAGCAGAACAGACCTACCATGCCCCTAGGTGGTCATCTCTACCCAACCTGGGTTTAGAGACAACTGTCTTCAGAGACCTGGTCTCAAATCCCTGCATATAGCAGAACATGATCCACAAAATGGAAGTCCTGACCTGCAGCAGGAAACCTTGCTATTGGGATGTGTGTAAAACCCTCAGAGTAGGAGAAATCTGCATGTCCCATGAGGCCCCGCCCACTGTTGAAGGCCACCCTGGGTACAATCCCGCGTTGTGACCCTCAGCCTGAGCCACGTTTTCAACTAAACCCCATTAGTATCATGACCTTGAGGCAGCATATGAGGCTTGTGGTGACCCTAGGCCCAAATCCTATCCCAAAGTTGGGTTTCTAGGCACATAAACACAGAGCCCTGCTCTTGAGTCCCTCCTCATGGGGACCCCTGAATCAAAAAACAGACTTTCTGTTTTTCCCCACAATGACAGAATGCTATTTGGAGCTGTGAAAAACCTCCAAAGAGGGAAAATCTTCCATGGCCCCATGAAGTCCCCTCTACATTCCGTGCCCTTCTCAGACACAAAAACCAGATGCAAAGCGTGAGTTTCTGCCTCACACTTGCCTGAATGTCAGATCCTGAGGAGCTCAACTCAGGGTCTGCAGATCAGGCCTGCCATACCCTCAGCCATTATCCTAACCTTAGCTGGTGTTTTCAGATTTCTGTCCCCAGAGTCCTGCACCACAAACCCTCCAGCCTGGGTATTCCATAGCCACACCACAAGACTGAGCCTGCCCTCCAGAAGGAAGTTGGACCCTTTAGAGCTTCAAGAAACCTCAGGTGAGGAGAAACCTAGAAGGTCCTTGAGGCCACCCCAATTTCGTAGGATGCTCTGGACAAAAATGTGCGGTCTGACACAACCCGAGCAACTACCTCCCATCAGCCACCCAGGTAGATGGCCCCAGAAACAGAAGATTGAACCTGACATGCCCCTAAGTCTGAATCTGTACACTAGCTTAGGTTTTCAGGCATCTGTCCCCAGAGGCCTTGTCTCGAACTCAAATATTTGGGGGATCCTTGAGCCACAGAACACAACACCTCCTGTCCCTAGAAGGAAACCTTGCTGTTTGGAGCTGTGTCTAAACCCCAGATAGGGAAAATTCCATGGAAGGAAGCCATGGAAGATTCTCCTTCTTTGGGGGTTTTGCAGAGCTCCAAATAACATGCTGTCATTGTGGGGGGGGGATAGGGGGAATCTTGTTTTCAAATTCACGGGTTCCATAAAGAGGGATTCGAGAGGGGCACCTGGGTGGCTCAGTGGGTTAAACCTCTGCCTTCAGCTCAGGTCAAGATCTCAGGGTCCTGGAATCGAGCCCCGCATCAGGCTCTCTGCTCAGCACGGAGCCTACTTCCTCCTCTATCTCTGCCTGCCTCTTTGACTACTTATGATTTCTCTATCAAATAAATAAATAAAATTTTTAAAAAAGAGGGATTCGAGAGCAGGGCTCTGTGTATGGGTGCCTAAAAACTCAACCTTGGGTTAGGATTTGGGCCTAGGGTCATGGCAGGCCTCATATGCTGGCTCTAGGTCAAGATACTGAGGTGGCTTAGTTGAAAACGTGGCTCAGGCTGAGGGTCACAATGTGGGATTGTGCCCAGGGTGGCCTTCAACAGTGGGCAGGGCCTCATGGGACATGCAGATTTCTCCTACTCTGAGGGTTTTATACACATCCCAATAACAAGGTTTCCTGCTGCAGGTCAGGAGGACTTCTAATTTGTGAATCATGTTCCCTGATATGCAAGAAATTGAGCCCAGGCCTCTGGGGACACAGGCCTATAAAACCAGGTTGGGTAGAGATGATGGCCTAGGGGCATGGCAGGTACGATCTGTTGGATAGGTGGCCAGCTACATGGGTGGCTGTCAGGAGGTCAGGGCTTAGTTGTGCCAGACAGATCATTAGCACACCAGTGGCCTATGAAATTTCTTTGCTCTTGCGGGCCGTGCAGGTTGATCCTCTTTTGGGTTTTTTGTGCAGTCCCAGAGGCCACTTTTGCCTTCTGAAAGGCAGGCAGTGTGCTGCCTTGTGACTCCAGAATTCCCAATCTGGAGTGCTTATACACCAGGACGCTCAGGACGGAAGACTGAAAACACAAGCTAGGGTTAGGGTTAGGGCCTAGGGTATGGGAGGCCCAATTTGCAGAGGCTGAATCAAGATCTCCAGCATCTGAGGTAAGGGCTAGTGTCAGACGTTTGCTCAGGGTGGAATTTGTGTCCATGATGGCATCCTAAGGGAGGGGTGGCCTCATGAGCCCATGGAGGTATTCCCACTCTGGGTGCCGTGAGCTGCTCCAAACAGCAAGGTTTCCTTCTGCAAGACAGAGGGAGTCCTGTTTGATGGCTGCAGTGTCCCCCATATGGAATGATTCGATAGCACAGCTCTACGCATGGATGCCTGGAAATCCCACCCCATGTTACCCCATGTTACCATTACAGCCTAGGAACATGGCAGGTTTGATCCGCTGGCTCTGGGGCGAACTACCCAGGGGGCTGAATTGAAATGGAGTCTTATGCTGATGGGTCATAATGCAGGTTTGTGTCCAGGTACACCTTGGATGTTGGCCATGGCTCAGGGAATATGCAGGATACTCCTCCCCTGAGTCTTTGACACAGCTCCATATAGCAAGCTTCCCTGATGGGACAAGAGGTATTCTGTTTTATGGCCTCAGGGACCCCGTTATGTTGGTATTCAGACCAGGTCTCTGGGGACAGAGGCCTCAAAATCAATGCTAGGGTTTAGATTAGGTACTAGGGACATGTTAGTTTCAATCTCCTGTCTCTAGGCCATCTACCTGGGTGTCTGACTGGATGTATGTGTTCAGGATGTATCAGAGTGCTCATTATTTCCAGGTCGCCTTACGAAATTGGGGTGGGCTCGAGGGCCTTGCAGGTTTCTCCTAATCTGTAGGGTTTTGGCAACTGTGAAGGGCACAGTTTCCTTCCGGAGGGGAGGCTCAGTCCTGTGGTGTGGCTCTGTAGGCACCAGCCTGGAGGGTGTGTGGGCCAGGGCTCTGGGGACAGAATTCTGAAAACACAAACTCTGTTTAGGGTTAGGGCCGAGGGTATGGCATGCCTGATCTGCAGACCCTGAGGGGAGCTCCTCGGAATCTGAAATTAGGGTGAGCGTGAGGCGGTAGCTCCGGCTTTTGTCTCTGGATTTTGTGTCTAGGATGGCCACGGAATGTAAGTGTGGCCTCATGGGGTCATGGAACATTCTCCTTCTGCGGGGATTTGTCAGGCTCCCAATAGTTTGGTGTCATGCTTCGGGAAGGGAGGAGTCCTGTTTTTTGTCTCAGGGGTCCCCTAAAAAGAGAGATCCAGAGCAGGGCTCTGGGTATGGGCTCCTGGAAAACCTCCCCTTCGGTTAGGATTTGCCCCTAGGGGCATGGCAAGCCTGAATTGCGGACTCCTAGTCCAGCTATTATTGGGCCTTATATGAAAACATGGCTCAGCCTGAGGATATCAATGCATATTTCTGCCCAAGGCCACCCTCAAGAGTGGGTGTGGCCTCATGGGCCATGCAGGTTTCTCCAACTCTGAGAGTTTTACCCTCACACCAAAGGCAAGGTTTCCTCTCTGGGGAAGAAGGAGTACTGTTTTGTGCATCAGGTTCCCCCATATTCAGGGATTTGAGATAAGATCTGGGGACAGATACCTGCAAACCCAGTTTGGGTAGAGATGATGGCCTAGGGCCATGGCATGTCTGATCTGCTGGATATGTTGCTAGCTATCTTAGAAGCTGACAGGAGGTCTGGGCCATGGCCCTAGAAAACTCTGTGGCCCCATGAGACCACCCACACATTCGGCAGATCGAATGGTCACAAACGCCAGCCTGAGCGACCTCCTGACTGTCACCTTATCCTCAGATCCCCAGGGTTTCATCTCAGCATCTGTAGATTGGGCCTGCCATGACCTAGGCCCTAACTCTTACCTTGGCATAAGTTTTCAGTCTTCTGTCCCAAAGGTCCTGGCCCACAAGCTCTCCAGATAGAGAACTGAGGAACCACACCATGGGACTCTGCCTAACCTACAGAAGGAAACCATTCTCAATGGAGATTCACAAAACCCCAAGATTAGGAGAAGCATGCATTGCCAACAAGGCCACACCCATTGATGGAACCCGAACCTGGACACTAATGTACATTCTGTCTCTCAGCCTGAGCAGTGACCTCCAGTCAGCCATCACGTAGCTGGCCCCAGAGTTGGCAGATTGGACCTGCCATGCCCCTACTCCCTAATGCTAACCCCATAATGGGTTTTCTGGCATCCATACACAGAGTCATGCTCTCAAATCCCTCCATATTGGGACATCTGTGCCATACAACAGGACTCCACATCTTCCCCAGGATGAAATGATACTATTTGGAGCTCCACAAATCCCCCAGAGTAGGAGAAACCCCCATGGCCCCAAGAGGCCACACACACATTCAGCAGCCCTAGTGGACACAAATTCTAGTCTGGTTTGAGCGAATGACTGACACTCACCCTAACTTCATATTCTGGGGTGCTCACCTCAGAATCTGCACATCGGGGATCCATGTCCTACTCCCTAACTGTACACTGAACTTAGGTTTTCAGAAATCCATTCCTTGAGTCCTGGAATGCAATCCCTCCAGATTGGGGTCCCTGGAGCCACTCCACAGGACTTGCCCTGCCCTGCAGAAGAAATCATGCCCTATAGAGCCCAACAAAACCCATAGATCAGGGAAAACATGCATGGCCCACGATGCCACCCACTTTCGTTCTCCATCCTGGACACTAATAAGCAGTCTGAAACAACCTGAGTCCTGTCCTCCAATCAGCCACTGGGAGAGCTGGCCCCAAAGCAAAAAAATCAGACCTGCCATGGCCCTAGGCTTGAATTATAACCCTGTTTGGGGTTTCAGACATCCATACCCAGAGCTCTCTCCTTGAATACCTCCATAGAGGTATTCAACTACGAAAACAGAAATATTCCTGGTTGGCAGAAGGAAACCTTGCTTTTGCATCTATGTAAACCATCAAGATTGGAAGAAACCCGTGTTTACCTGAGGCCACGGCCACTCTTGCCAGTCCCTCTGAACACAATCACCCATTATGACCCTTAGCCTGAGACCCATTTTCAACAGAGCCGTATGGGTAGCTCATCCCAGATCCAGGATATAAGGCTTGCCATGCCTCTTGTTCCTAACCCTAATCATAGGTTGGGTTTTCAGGCATCTATTCCCAGAGCCCTACTCTTAAGTTCCTCCATACGGGGAGCCACTGATCCATAAAACAGGACAGCACATATCGCCCAGAATACACCAAACTATTTGGAACTGTGCAAATACCCCAGAGCAGTAGCAACTCCATGGCCCCATGAGGCCACCCACACACTCGGTGGATCGCATGGACAAAAAGCCCAACCGGAGCGACCCCTGACACTCACCTTCATGTGAGATCCCCGGGAGCTCGCCCAGCATCTGAAGATTATGCCTACCATGCCCTAAGCCCTAACCCTAACCCTAGCTATGGTTTTCAGACTTCTGTTCCAAGAGCCCTGGCCCACAAGCACTCCAGAGTGAGAACTCCAGAACCACACCATGGGACTCTGCCTACTCTCCAGAAGGAAACCATGCTCATTGGAGCTGCACAAAACCCCCAGATTTGGAGAAACCAGCACGACTACCGAGGTCACACCCATTTATGAACACGACACTGGACCCTAATGCACATTTTTTTCCCACAGCGTGAACCCTGTCCTCCAATCAGCCACCTATGTAGCTTGCCCCAGAGTCAGCAGATCATTCTGCCATGCCCCTTGTCCCTAATGCTAACCCTAGGTTGGGTTTTTAGGAGTCCTGCTCTCAATCCCTCCATATGGGGACCCCTAAGCCATACAATGGGACTCCACCTCTCACCGAGAATGAAATCATACTATTTGGAGCTGCACAAAATCCCCAGCAGGAGATACCTCCATCGTCCCAGGAGGACCCCCACACATTCTGCAACCTTAATGGACACAAATTCTAGTCTGGTCTGAGCGAATGCCTGACACTCACCCTAACTTCAGAATCTGGAGAGCTCACCTCAGCATCTGCAGATCGGGGATCCATGCCCTATACCCTAAACATAAACTGAGCTTGGGCTTTCAGAATGCCATCCCTTGAATCCAGGAATGCAAGGAATCCAGATTGTGGACTCCAGAGTCAGCCCACAGGACTCTTCCTGCCCTCCATAGGGAAACCATTTCCTATGGAGCTGCACAAAACCCCTCGATTAGGGCAAACTTGCACGGCCCGCCCCTGATGCCACCCCACTTTGGTTCTCCACCCTGGACACTAATATGCAGTCTGCCACAACCTGAGTCCTGTCCTCCAATCAGTCACAGGGTTAGCTGGCCCCAGAGCCAGCAGATCAGACCTGCCATGCCCTAGAATCTAATACTAGCCCTTGGTTGGGGTATCAGGTATCCATACCCAGAGCCCTGTTCTAGAATCCCACCAGACGGGGGCCCTCTGAGAAACAGAAAAGAACTTCTGGCCCCCAAAAGGAATCCTTGCTTTTTCAGCTATGTATAACCTCAGAGGTGGAAGAAAGCTGTGTTGCCCCTGAGGCCATGCACAAATTTACAGGCAGCCCAGAAAACAAACACCCATTCCTTAATCCTTTGCCTGAGGCCCATTTTCAACAAAGCCCCATGTGTAGCTCACCCCAGAGCTAGGATATAAGGACTGCCATGCCACTAGGACCTAACCCTTATCATAGGTTGGGTTTTCAGGCATCTAACCCACAACCCTGCTCTCAAATCCCTCCATATGAGGGACCCCTGGGATATAAAACAGGACACAACCCATCCCCCAGAATAGATCAAAGTCTTTGTAACAGCGCAAAAAGCCCAGAGCGGGAGAAAACTCCATGGCCCCATGAGGCCACACTCACATTTTGCGGATCACATGGACACAAACTCCAGCCTGAGTGACCTCCCGACACTTGACTTAACCTGAAATCCATGGGAGCTCGCCTCAGCATCTGTAGATGGGGCCTGTTATGCCCTAGGTCCTATCCCTAACCCTAGTATGGCTCTTCAGATTTCCATCCTTAGAGTCCTGGCTCACAAGCCCTCCAGATAGAGAACTCCAGAGCCATACCATGGGACTCTGCCTACCTCCAGAAGGATGCCATGCTCAATGGAGTTGCACAAAACCCCCAGACTTGGAGAAACCTGCATGGCCAAGAGGCCACAACCTTTGACGGAACCTGACCCTGGATCCTAAAACACATTCTGTCCCTCAGCCCTAGCCCTGACCTCCAGTCAGCCACCCACGTAGCTGGCCCCAGAATTGGCAGATCGGCCTGCCATGCCCCTAGTGCCTAATGCTAACCCTGTGTTTTCAGGCATCCATACCCAGAGCCCTTCTCTCAAATCCTTCCATATGGGGATCCCCTAGCCATACAACAGGACTCGACCTCTGCCCAAGAATGAAACCATGCTCTTTGAAGCTGTGCAAATTCCCAGAACAGGAGAAAATTCCATGGCCCCAGGAGGCCACCCACACATTCGACAGCCCTAGTGGGACCAAATTCTAATCTGGTCTGAGCAAATGCCTGACACTTGCCCTAACTTCAGAGTCTGGGGATCTTGCCTCAGAATCTGCAGATCGTGGATTCATGCCTAGACCCTAACCATGCACTGAGATTGGATTTTTAGAATTTCATTCCTTGAGTCCTGGAGTGTAAGGACTCCATATTGGGGACTCCAGGGACTCACCACAGGTGTCTCCATGCTCTCCAGAAGGAAACCGTGCCCTATGGAGCTGCCAAAACCCCTAGATTGGGGAAAACATGCATGGCCCATGATGCCACCCCAGTTTTGTACACTACCATGGACACCAATATGAATTCTGACACAATCTGTGTCCCATACTCTAATCAGCCACTGGGACAGCTGGCCCCAAGAGCCAGCAGACCAGGCCTGTCATGCCGCTAGGCCCTATTCCTAACCCTAGGTTGGGTTTTCAGGCATCCACAACCAGCACCCTCCTCTTGAATCCCTCCATACGGGGGACCCCTGAGCAACAAAAAGAACTCCTCCTGTCCACCAGAAGAAAACTGCTTTTTGGAGCTATGTAAAGCCCTCTAGAGTTGGAAGAAAACTGCGTAGGCCCTGAGGCCATGCCCACTTTTGCAGGCTGCCCTGGGCACAAACACCCATTGTGATCCTTAGTTTGAGCCCCATTTTCAAAAAAGGCCAATGGGTATCTCACCCCAGAGCCAGGATATAAGGACTGACATGCCACTAGGACCTAACCCTTATTGTAGCTTGGGTTTTCAGGCATCCATACGTGGAACTCTTCTCTCAAATCCCTCCATGTGGGGGACCCCTGAGTGATTAAACTGGACAAGCCTATCCCCAGAATAGACCAAACTGTTTGGAACTGTGCAAAAACCCCAGAGCGGGAGAAACCTCCAAGGGTACATGAGGCCACACCACATTCTGTGGATGGCATGGACACAAACTCCAGCCTTAGAGACCCCTGAACCTCGCCTTAACTTCGATTCTTGGGAAGCTCACCTCAGTGTCTGTACATTGGGCCTGCCATGCTGTAGGCCCAAACCCTAAACCTAGATTGGGTTTTCAGACTTATGTCCTCAGAGTCCTTGTCCAGAAGCCAGAGTGGGATACTGGACCGGATGTGGCCTTATGCCCTATCTCTAACCCTATGTTGTGTTTTTAGGCATCCATCCCCAGAGCTCTGCTCATTAATCCCTCCAAATGGGGTACCCTAGAGCCATACAAGAAGACTCCACCCATCTCCCAGAATGAAACCTTGCTACTCGGCATTGTACAGAATCCCCAATGCAGGAGAAACCTCCATGTCCACTGGAGGCCACCTCAACTTATGGTAGCCCTAGTGGTCACAAATTTCAGTTTGAGCGAATACCTGACATTTGCCCTAAACTCAGATCCTGAGGAGCTCAACTCAGCATCTGCAGATCGGGCCTGCCATGCCCTAGGACATTTCCCAAACCCTAGCTTCGGTGTTCAGACTTCTTTCCCCAGAGTCCTGGCTCACAAGCCTTCCAGACTGGGGATTCAGGAGCTATACCACAGGACTCTCCCTGCTCTCCAGAAGGAAGCTGTGCCCTATTGTGCTGTAGAAAACCCCCAGATTAGGAGAAACATGCATGACCTCTGAAGCCACCCCTATTTAAGGAGCCCTCCCTGGATGCTAATACACATTCTGTCACTCATCCTGAGACAGGACCTCCACTCTGCCACCCACGTAGCTAGCCCAAGAACCAGCAGATCAGACCTACCCTGCCCCGGTCCCTAATTCTAACCCTAGCTGTGTTTTCAGATATTTGTCCCGAGTGGTCTACTTTAAATCCCTCCTCATGGGAGGTCTCTGAACCAGAAAACAGGACTTCTGCTTTCCTAAAGGAAATCCTGTGGTTTGGAGCTATGTAAAATTCTCACGGTAAGAGACATCTGCATGGCCCAGGCCACCCCCAGTTTCGGAGGACTCACTGACACAAGCCGATTTGTGAACCTCAGCCTGAGCTTCGTTTACAGCTCAGTCCCCAAGGTAGCTCCCCCCAGAGACAGCTGATCAGGCATGCCATGCCCTAGGCCCTAATCCTAACCCTAGAATGGGTTTTCATACCCAAAACCTTGGCTCAAATCCCTCTATATGGGTGACCCCTGAGCCATAATACAGGACTCCTCCTGCCCCGCAGAATAAAACCTTGCTAATTGGAGCTGGGCAAAATCACCATGGCTGTAGTAACCTCAATGGGTATATAAGGCCACCCCAATATTTGACAGAAACCATGGACACAAAGTCCAGCTTGAGTGAACACCTGACACACCCTAAATTCACAATCCATGGAGCCTTCCTCAGAGTCTGCATGTTGAGCAAACCATGCCCTAGGCCTTAACCCTAACCCTAACTTGGGTTTTCAGACTTCTGTCCCAAGAGTCCTGTCCCACAAGTACTCAAGATAGAGAACTCAGGAACCACAAAATATGTCTCGGCCTGCCCCCCAGAAGGAAACTGTGCCCTATGGAGCTGCACAAAACCCCAAGATTATGGAAACGTGCATGGCCCCTGATGCCACCCCAATTTTGTATGCCACTGTGGACACTAATTCGCAGTCTGACAACCTGAGTCCATTCTCCAATCAACCACCAGGACAGCTGGCCCCAGAGCCAGCAGATGGGACCTGCCATGCCCCTACACCCTAATCCTAACCCTAGGTTGGGTTGTCAGTTATCCATACCCAGAATCCTGTTCATGAATCCCTCCTTATGGTGGACACCTGAGCCATAAAACTGGACTCCTCCTGTCCTGTAAAATAAATCTTGCTAATTGGAGCTGCACAAAACCAGTGATAGTAACCTCCATGGCCACATGAGGCTTCTCCCATATTTGGCAGAAATCATGTACACAAAGTTCAGCCTGAGCCAATGCCTGGCACACACCCTAAATTTACATCCCAGGGAGCTTGCCTCAGTGTCTGTAGATCTGCCCGGCCATGACCTAGGCCCTAACCCTAACACTAGCTTGGGTCTTTAGACTTCTGTCCCAAGAGTCCTGGCCCATAAGCCCTCCAGATAGAGACCTCTGGAATGACAGCACAGTACTCTGCCTGCCCATCAGCAGAAACGTGCTCTGGGGAGCTGCAAACACCCCCAGATTATGAGAATCCTGCATGGCCAAGGAGGACACCCCCAATTTCAGAACCCGGGTAAGGACACTAATACACATCCTGTCCCTCAGCCTGAGCCCTGACGTCCAGCCAGCCATCCACGTATCTAGCCCCGGAGTCAGCAGATCAGACCTGACATGACCCTAGTCCCTAACCCGAACCCTAGGTTGGGTTTTCAGGAATCCATACCCAGTCCCTGCTCTCATATCCCTCCACATGGGGGATTCCTGAGCCATAAAACAGGACACCACCTATACCCCAGAATGAACCAAACTATTTGGAACTGTGCAAAAAAAACCCAGAGCTTTTGAAAACTCCATGAACCCATGAGGCTACCCCCAAAATCAATGGTTCTCATGGACACACGCTCCAGCTTGAGTGACCCCATCATTCTTGCCTTAAACTCAGATCCCGGGGAGCTTGCCTCAGCATCTGTAGATTGGGCCTGCCATGCCCTCGGCCCTAACCCTAGTCTTAGCTTGGGATTTCATACTTCTGTCCTCAGAGTCCTGGTCCACAAGCCCTCCAGATAGGGAACACTAGAGTCACACCATAGGACTCTGCCTGGAGTCACACCACAGAACTTTCCAGAAAGAAAATGTGCCCTATGGAGCTGCATGAAACCCCCAGATTATGAGATAGCTACAAGAGACCCCTAGCCAATCCCATTTACAAAAGCCAGCACTGGACACTAATACAATTCTGTCCCTCAACCTGAATCCTACCTCCAGACAGACACCCACATAGCTGCCTCAAAGGCAGCAGATTGACCTGCCATGCCCCTAGGACCTTATCCTAATGCTAGGTTAGTTTTTCGGGCATCCATACCGAGCCCTGCTCTGGTAATGCCTAATGGAACTTCCTACCAAATGCCCTGAGGCACTGGGGGTGAGTTTGGCAGAAATGTTTGCAGCGTGTGAAAAAGCCATTCCCCTGGGGATTCTGGAAGCCAGAGCCCCAGAGTGTTGGCAGACAGCAAGAGTACATCTTTCTGTATCAGATGTCTCCAGCCAAGTAACTCTGGTAGTGGACTACACTAGAATGTGGGAGCCTGGTTGCAGTGTTCCAAATTCTATTGGGGTCTGCAGTCAAGGAAGTGACTAAACTGCCTGAGATTACCTACCCAATTCCACCCTGGATTATCACCTACACAAACAGTGTTCAGGGCTGTTGTCTGCCCATCTCCTTTCTGCATGCAAGGCCACATCTGTACACAGTGACACCAACACACCCATCTCCACAGGCCCCCAAGGAAGGGCTGAGTGCAGCCAGGGCCCCACCTGGCTTCAGACACAAATCTTGACTCTTACCTGTTTGTGAACCTGGATAAGCCATTATGCCTGTCCGGGGTGGCCTGCATCTTGTACGTACAATACAGATGATTGTAGCATGGACTTCCTCCACATGCCCACAGGCATGTGTGGAATAATATCTGTGATATTGGAGGAATGGTGTCACATGTAGGAAATACCTTCAAGCACATTTTCCTCCTCTTCTCAATTTCTCTGAGTCTTCTACTCATCAGATCCCACCCTACTGTGTGTAAGTGTGTGTGTGTGTGTGTGTGTGTGTGTGTGTGTGTGTGAGAGAGAGAGAGAGAGAGAGAGAGAGAGAGAGAGCATGCACAGTCGCTCCTGTGGGCACACATCTGTTCATCAGTGCTCATATTCTGGCGTCTGAGAAGGTGCCAGCCCCATCTACAGAGGGGTGGGACATACATTCCCAAGACCTTAGGCTTTCTAATTTTCAAACCCAACCCTAAAGAAGGGATTAGAGCTTTGGTGCTTGATGGTCAGAATCCACCCTTACCATTAAAGACTTCATATCCTGTGCTGAGACCTATTAAATCGTTTCCAATGGGTGTGATGTGGGTAGGGGTCCACACAGTGGGTTGCCATGACCTGGGCTCCCCCTCAGACAAGAACTTCCTGGAATGCCTCCTGACTATGATATTGATGCTCTCTCTCACCCTGAAACCAACTCCATGTCTGTGGGCCCTGCCTTCAACACAACTTCTTCCAGAGCCCTGCAGTGTGTCCTAGGTGCATCTAGGGCCCCAACTTTGAGGACACTCACAAAGAGCTGGGTTCATGCCTAGTTCAGCCTTCTTAACAGTCTGTGATTCTGGGAAAGGCACTAAACATGCAGCGGTCTTCACATTCTCCTCCCAGTAGTTCCCTAAAATCTCATATCCTATTTAATCATCTTTGTGGAATCCTGTCCCTTGGAGTGTGGTTTGGACTGAATGATTCCTTCCATTCCACAGAACATGGCTACATGACCCAAAAGCCCCATCTGAGATTTAGCTCTAAAAGCTCATTGCCCATCCCTGTGCAGCCTCTGACCCATTTTCTCTCTCATATCCTCACCCTGGAGTACAAGCCCCTATGCTGAACCTTATTGTACACACATGGGCCGAGGACCTAGCAAGGAGGACCAACAAAAGTCAGAAGAACTCAGGCCTTTTGAGATGGACTGAATCCTGCCAACACCCCTATGTGAACTCAGATTCTCAGTGAAGCAGGTCCTGAATTAATGTTATCAACAGCCCCAAAGTACTGTGGGGTTCTGGCAGGAACCCCTAGGTAAGAACTCCTAGATTCCTGTACTTAAAGACTCCTCAGAGAATGTGAGATAGTGTTTGTTGGTTAAGACACTGAGTGTGGGATAATGTGGTCACACGGCACTAGGAGCAGGGCACTGATAGTGTCCACCTGTCCCAGGCCATGGCCTTCCTCCCTTTCCTTTGCTGGCCCCTTAAGCATCCTCCTTTCTAGCACCCTGGCCTCCTTTCGAACCCCCACTCTGGGAACATCATATTCTGCTTCTGATCCTCTGCACCATGGTACCCTCTGCCGGGCTAAATACAGTGGGATTTGTGCAGGGCTGCCTTCTTCATTTCCTGCCATAGGAATTCTCAATGTCATCTCAGCATAGCCTTGTCGGATCCCTCCCCTGGTGGAGTTCAGGACCCATTTTAGTCCCTTACACTTGTCTCATGTAGCAAATGCTCCTTTCATTCACCTTTTCAGTTCATGTTTGTGCATCTGCCCCTCTAAACCCTGAGCTCCTAGCAGGAGAAATTGTTTGCCTTATAAGTAGTGGCATCACCTGAGTACTCAGGGCCCAGTGGCTGAAGGAACAGGAGAGAGGATCCAGCCCACCACCGACTAGCTCTATTGTCCAAGCCCAATTGATTTGGGTTATGTTTAAGTCCTGTTGTTTTCTTTTGCTTCCTACATCAACTCTGTGTTCCATGTGGGGCTCAAACTCATGACCCTGTGATCAAGTACCTCATGCCCTACTGACTGAGGAAGCCAGGTGCTTCTTTGGTCATTTTCTCTAGGTTCTAGGCTGATTACTATGGACGTTTGCTTGCCAATTTTAACATGTTCTAGTTATATTCCCTAATGCTGAATTACCAAATAACTCCCCTAATTATGGTGGCATTTTGCCATAGATTTCCTCACATGACCGTGCTGAGTGGATCTTCAGATTGGACAATGAGCTCCTTCACGTGGTCTTTTGGCACCACAGAGTCCCTCCACCATGGTCCTTCTCACTCCCTTGATTGTCAAGCACTTCTGCTGCCATCAGTACAAGGGGAATGTCCATGAATTAAAGTGTTCAAGTGGTGAAACTTGTAGGAATCAGACAGAAAGAAACAGATTTGTGGCACAGACGTACTTACCATTTGAATGATGAGAGTCAAATAATTGGAAATGGCTCAGTTGTTCAATGATGGGTCTTTGGGTGCTGTCATTGAGAATGCCCAAGAGGACAGCAGCAACAGTGCTTGTCCACTGTGGGGACATCAGATAGAAGAAGAGCTCCACCTGAAAACTCTAATTTCCCCCCACAGCATAACACACACACACACACACACACACACACACACACACACACACCCCAGAGGGAAAATCATAGGAATTGGGACAAAATCCATTACAGGTGATCATTTCCTGGAGAAGGAACTTGTCTTCTTTTTGTCATATTTAAGTCATTATTTTACTACATAAAACACCTTCTGGCTTAAAACTAAAGAACTTTTTATTCTATTACCTGACTTGTAAGTAATAAATGGCAAGATTTAAGATGAGATTTTAATATTTTTTTATAAATTGCCCCCTAGAATAATTTAAGCATGGCATATGCAGGATAATGAAAGAATTTAAAGGTGTCTCATGGACCCAGAATTCCTCCCCGTTTCTGCCATTCAAGATATCGTTATGAAAGGGAACAGTACCCCAGATAATGAGAGTAGCTTATTTTGGGGCTTCCCATGATGATAGTTCTTTCAGAAACATTTGTTTGTAATGAATTGTTACTTTTATAAAACAATGAAAAAAATTATGTATCTTTCTTATATTCTGTAGCCAGACAGAGAAGGCCATATTATAGGATTCAAGTAACATGAAAATCCCAGATGAGGTATAGTACCAGAGACAGAGAGAAGTGCAGTGGTTGCAGGGATTGGGGCGTTGTAATAAGCAGTGAGTGATAAGTAGCCCAGGTTTCTCTGTGATAGAAATGCTCTACAAGTAATTAGTTGTGCAACACTATTAAAGTACTTAAAGGCACCTCAATATACCATTGAAAAGGATCAGAGTAAACTTTTAAGGAAACTCTAATAATACTTTATTTAATGAAAAAAATCTTTTCAGCCATTTTACAAGTGTGTACAAAACACAAAAATTACAAAGAGGACAAGGAACCCCATCCTTGGGGTTACAGACAGCATGAGCTGCTGCTTGGGGGCTGAGTCTGGTTTTTCCACTGAGACAAGTGCTGACTCGAGGCCCTCAGGAACCAAAAAGGAGCATGGGCAGAACCCCGCTGGACCTTAGGGTCAGGTAAAAGGGATGATAGTTCTTCTATCTCAGGAGAGTGAATTAGAGCCCTGACTACCAACTGCACTGGCCCCAACAGGGGAGGTGGTGCTACTGCTCTTGTTGAGGGGTGAGCTCCAGCACCAGGGATGTGGTGGGTCAGCTTTGTGTCCAAAGATACAGCAGGCACCACAGTGGGAGCTGGGGCGAGTTCCTGAGGTGGTTCAGGATCTTTCTCTGGGCCTAGTTATGTAGCTCCTTGAAACGAAATTATCATCAGCATAATTGACTTCCCATGTCCCTTCTAATAAAAAGAAACTTTTCCCAGCACTCAATGTCTTCTGTGTCCAGGAAGCAATACCTGGGAGGTCTCCCTGACTAAAGACCATGGGGACAGGAAGCTGAGACTACTCACTCCTCTCGGCTCAAGTGTACTCTAGGCTTGGTCACTTGGCCCACTCAGCCCCCTTTACAGGATCACATCAGTCCATCCAGCCCTTCTCACTCCCAGACTCTGTCTCCATGGGCTCAACCTGTTGCAGCTGGGAAAGCAGAACCTGGATATGGTGCTCCAAATCTAAGCCTGGCATATTGAGCCCCATGCTGAATATGCCAGCAGCATATTCAGGCTGGGAAATTCTGGGGGCTGGGCAAAATCCTCAGGCTATTGTTCTAGCCATGTGTTCAAGATGGAGGAGATGGCCCTGGAAAGAGACTGTTAGAGGAGTCAGAAGACAGGGCACACTCCCAAACCAATATCCCAAGGAACCCTTGTGGAAACCTGGGTCCCTGGGCTTCCAGCTCCTGTCAGAGACCAGTCCTAGTCTTTGTCCACCTGTGATCTGGCAGTCCTGCCTGAGACAGGTCTCATCATAGATGACAGAGTGCAAAAAGGTGCTATGAGTGTGAGTCCTGATCAATCCTGTGAGCATTTCTGTCCTTCTTAGGGGAACTGGACACACTCCTCAGTCTGTCTCCTTGCCCACTTGCCACAGAATTCAACTGCATGTTCCCAGGGAGGGGTGCTGTCTGGCCTCTTAATTACCCTCACTGCACATGCCACTGTGCAGTGAAGATCCAACCAAGTAGGGAACTAAGGGACTCTGTCTCTATCTAGGCTAGACAGGACCCTTCCCAGGACCCTGGAGAGAATAATGGACTCTGTCTCTAGCTAGGCTAGACAGGACCCTTTCCAGGACCCTCCCAGTACCTCAAATGTTACCTCCTCTGCCCTTGTCCTGCCTCTTTCACTAGTTGCCACAAGTGGGTCTCCTTCCACTGACACTATTCTCCCACAGGGTGGGGAATGTCTGGTCCCTGAGCTCTCACTGGGTCTTCTGAGCACCTTCTGGGCACCCAGTGTCTGGGTTCCAAAAGATTGCTACGTGTGATGGTTCCTACACGCTCTGTTCTGGGTCCCGGGATTGGTGTTGAGTCAGGACACGGTGGGGGGGAGCTGGGTGGGGAATGACTCCCTTAGGGGCTAAAGCTGTCCTCTAGCCCCCTCTGCTCTGCAAAGGTGCCCACATCCACAGTTCCCCCAGACACCTTCCTTTCTCCAGAAGGAACTCTCTGAGCTTCACCCTTAAGGAGGAAACACAGATGTGTGGGATGAAGGTTCAAGAGTCCCTGGGGCTGAGATAAGGACCTCATGCATCAGCCAAAGCTCACTCACATATTCTGCCATTCCTGGGCTCTGCCGACCTCATCATAGTTGGAGAAAATACACCCATATCTAGTGGAAGCAAGGGGTCATCACATAAAATGTCGTGTGGATGCTACCTCTCATCATGCCCACTGTCACTATTTGTCCCCTAACTAGTCTGGAGTCCAGGGGTGCTGTCTGCTCTGTGCAGCATTCATAGTCAGCTCCTAGACGATCGCATGTGATGACTGGGACTTCCTGAATGCTTCCTGAATGAAAGGGCCCCAACCTAGCCCATTACAGATATCTGAGTGGGCCTGGACTCCCTGCTTACCCCCAGGGTCACCTGCTCTGGTTTCACCCAGACACAGTCCTCATATAGAGTCTCATATCTCCTTTAAAAAAAATTTAAATTACTTGAAGAATACCGGTGGAATTTTTATTGGAATGGCATTAAAAGTATAGATTGCTCTAGGCAGTATAGACATTTTAACAATGTTTATTCTTCCGATCCAAGAGCATGGAATGGTCTTCCATCTTTTTGTGTCTTCTTCGATTTTTTTCATGAGTGTTCTGTAGTTCCTCAAGTACACTTCCTTTACCTCTTTGGTTAGGTTTATTCCCAGGTATCTTATGGTTCTTGGTGCTAGAGTAAATGGAATCGATTATCTAATTTCCCTTTCTGTATTTTCATTGTTAGTGTATAAGAGAGCCACTGATTTCTGTACATTGACTTTGTATCCTGCCACATTACTGAATTGCTGTATGAGTTCTAGTAGTTTGGGGGTGGAGTCTTTTGGGTTTTCCATATAAAGAATCATGTCATCTGCGAAGAGAGAGAGTTTGACTTCTTCATTGCGAATTTGGATACCTTTTATTTCTCTTTGTTGTCTGATTGCTGTTGCTAGGACTTCTAATACTATGTTGAACAAGAGTGGTGAGAGTGGGCATCCTTGTCTTGTTCCTGATCTCAACAGGAAGGCTGCAAGCTTTTTCCCATTGAGGATGATATTTGCTGTGGGTTTTTCATAGATAGATTTGATGATGTTCAGGAGTTCCCTCTATCCCTATACTTTGAAGCGTTTTAATCAGGAACGGATGCTGGATTTTGTCAAATGTTTTTTCTGCATCAATGGAGAGGACCATGTGGTTCTTCTCTTTTCTCTTATTGATTTGTTCTATCACATTGATTGATTTGCAAATGTTGAACCATCCTTGTAGCCCAGGAATGAATCCCACTTGGTCATGGTGGATAATCTTTTTAATGTGCTGTTGGATCCTGTTTGCTAGGATCTTGTTGAGAATCTTAGCATCCATATTCATCAGTGATATTGGTCTCTTCAATAAATGGTGCTGGGAAAACTGGGCAGCTATATGTAGAAGAATGAAACTTGACCATTCTCTTACACTGTACACAAAGATAAACTCAAAATGGATAAAAGACCTTAACATGAGACAGGAATCCATCAGAATCCTAGAGGAGAACATAGGCAGTAATCTCTTCGATATCAGCCATAGCAACTTCTTTCAAGATATGTCTCCAAAGGCAAAGGAAACAAAAGCCAAAATAAACTTTTGGGACTTCATCAAAATCAAAAGCTTCTGCACAGCAAAGGAAACAGTCAAGAAAACAAAGAGGCAACCCACGGAATGGGAGAAGATATTTGCAAATGACAGTACAGACAAAAGATTGATATCCAGGATCTATAAAGAACTCCTCAAACTCAACACACACAAAACAGATAATCATATCAAAAAATGGGCAGAAGATATGAACAGATACTTCTCCAATGAAGACATACAAATGGCTATCAGACAGATGAAAAAATATTCATCCTCACTAGCCATCAGGGAGATTCAAATAAAAACCACATTGAGATATCACCTTACACTAGTTAGAATGGCCAAAATTAGCAAGACAGGAAAGAACATGTGTTGGAGGGGATGTGGAGAAAGGGGAACCCTCTTACACTGTTGGTGGGAATGCACGTTGGTGCAGCCTCTTTGGAGAACAGTGTGGAGATTCCTCAAGAAATTAAAAATAGAACTTCCCTATGACCCTGCAATTGCACTACTGGGTATTTAGCCCAAAGATACAGATGTAGTGAAAAGAAGGGCCATCTATACCCCAATGTTTATAGTAGCAATGGCTACGGTCACCAAACTGTGGAAAGAACCAAGATGCCCTTCAATGGACGAATGGATAAGGAAGATGTGGTCCATATGGAGTATTATGCCTCCATCAGAAAGGATGAATACCCAACTTTTGTAGCAACATGGACGGGACTGGAAGAGATTATGCTGAGTGAAATAAGTCAAGCAGAGAGAGTCAATTATCATATGGTTTCACTTATTTGTGGAGCATAACAAATAGCGAGGACGACATGGGGAGTTAGGGGAAGGGAGTTGGGGGAAATTGGAAGGGGAGGTGAACAATGAGAGACTATGGACTCTGAAAAACAATCTGAAGGGTTTGAGAGGTGGGGGTGTGGGAGGTTGGGGGAACCAGGTGGTGGGTATTAGGGCACGGATTGCATGCAGCACTGGGTGTGGTACCAAAACAATGAATACTGTTATGCTGAAAATAAATTTAAAAAATGATTATAAATAAATAAATAAATAAATATAAAAAATAAAAATTTTGAAAAAAATTTTTTTTATATCTTTCCTATGTTCTGTAGCCAGACAGAGAAGGCCATAATGTAGGATACCAGGCACATGAATATCTCAGATGAAGTAAAGTACTAAAGACAGAGAGAAAAGCAGTGGTTGCCAGGACTGGGGTGAGGGAATGAGCAGGAGTGATACATATCCCTGTGATGGAAATATTCTTCAAGTAAATCGTTGTGCAATACTCTTAAAGTGCTTAATGGCACCTCCATATACTATTGAAAAGGATCAGAGTAAAATTTTATGTAAACCCCAATTCTACTTTATTTAATGAAAAAATTCCATTAAGCAATTATACAAATGTATACGAAACACAAAAATTAAAAAGAGAGCAATGACAGAGGAGGGGAAACCATTCTTGGGGTTCCAGCCAGAAAGAGCTGCTGCTTGGGGGCTGAGGGTGGTTGTTCCACTGAGACAGGTGCTGGCTCAAGCCCTTCTTGACCTCAATAGCAGGGGCTAGACCCTGCTAGATCTCCAGGTCAGGCAAAAGAGTTGGTGGCTCTTCCATCTCAGAAGAGTGAATTAGAGCCCTGACTAGCATCTGCACTTGTCCCAACAGGGCAGGTGGTGTCACCACTCTTCTTAACGTGTGAGCTCCAGCGCCAGGGAGGGTTGGGGCCACCTGTGTCTCCAAAGATACAGCAGATACCAGAGTGTGAGCTGGGGCCAGTTCCTGATGTGGTTTAGGATGTAGCTCTGGGCCTGGTGCTGTAGCTCCGTGAAGAGCAAGTATCATCAGCATGACTGAATTCCCATGTTCCTTCTAAATAAAGGAAACTTTCCCCACCACTCAATGTTGCCTGCATGCAAGAACCAATCCCTGTGAAGTCTCCATGACTGAAGACCATTGGGACCGGGATCTGAGACTATTTACTGTTCTCCACCCAACTGCACTCTATGGAGGCTTGCTCAGTGTGGCCCACCCTGTCCCCTCCTCAGGCCCACATCAGTCAACACCAGTCCTTCTCACCCACAGCTTCTGGGTCCGTGGGCTCAAGGTTTTGCATCTGTGTAAGCAGAAGCTGGGCATGGTGCTCCAGGTCTGAGTCTGGCATACTGAGCTCCATGTATGCCAGCAGCATATTCAGGCAGGGAAATTCTGGGGGCTGTAAAAATGTTCAGAATAGGGCCGCCTGGGTGGCTCAGTGGGTTAAGCCTCTGCCTTCGGCTCAGGTCATGATCCCAGGGTCCTGGGATCAAGCCCCGCATCGGGCTCTCTGCTCAGTGGAGAGCCTGCTTCCTCCTCTATCTCTGCCTGCCTCTCTGCCTACTTGTGATCTCTGTCTGTCAAATAAATAAATAAAATATTTAAAAAAAATGTTCAGAATATTTTTCTAGCCATGTGTTCAAGATGGAGGAGATGGTCCCGGGGATAGACAATTAGGAAGAGGAATCAGAGGACAGGGCACCCTCCCAAACGAATATCCCAGGGAAACCTGTGGGAACCTGGGTCCTTGGGCATAAATCTCCTGTCAGAGACCAGTCCTACTCCTTGCCCATCTGTGATCTGGCAATCCTGAGATAGGCCTGGTTACAGACAATAGGCTGGCAAGAGCCTCAATGCGTGGGAGATCTTGATGAATGGTGGGACCATTTCTGCCCTACATGGTGGATCTGGACTCACTCTGTAGTCTATCTCCTTGTGCATTTGCCACTTGAATTCAACTGCATGTGCCCAAGGAGGGGTGTTGTCGGGCCTCTTAATTACCCTCAATGCACACATCACTGCTCTCTGAAGATCCAACAAAGGAGGGAGCAAATGGACTCTGTCTCTAGCCAGGCCTTCCCAGGATCCTCCCAATACTTCAAACATTACCTCTTGTGCCCATGTGCTGCCTCTTTCACTAGGTGCCATGAGTGGGTCTCCTTCTACTGACACTAATCTCCCACAGGATTTGGAATATCTGGTCCCTATACTCTCACTGGGTCTCCTGAGCACCCTTTGAACACTCAGTGTACAGGTTCCAACATATTGCTGATTTTGGTGGTTTCCACAGACTCTGGTCTAGGTCCCAGGATTGGGGTAGAGACAGGGGTGAGAGGGCCCGGTAATGGGGAATGACTCTCTTAGGGGCTAAAGCTGTCATCCATTCCCCTGTACTCTGTCACAGTACCCACATCCACAGCTTCCCCGGGTATCCGCTACCTTACAACCCCCTCCATCCCAGTGGCAGGAACCCCACATATCCCTCTTTGCCAGAAATTCCAGAGGAGAGAACGAGGCTGCCCTGGGATGGCTCAGAGGTGTGACTTGGCCTTGCATAAGCTGTTCTATATTACCTTATCGAACCTCCTGCCAAATGCCCTGAGGCTTTGCCCATGAGGTTTGAGCCAATATCTGCAGCATGTGAAAAAGTCATTCCTGGGAAGTAGGCAAACAGCAGGAGAACATATTTCAGTATTGTATGTCTCTAGCCAAGTAACCACCATACTAGACTACACTAGAATGTAGAAGCCTGTTTGCAGGGGTTCCAAATTCTGTTGGGGTCTGCCATCAAGGAAGTAACTTCACTGCCTGAGATCACCTACCCAAGTCCACTCCTGGATTGACACCTACACAAACAGTGCTCAGGGTTGCCATCTGCTCATCCCCATTCTGCATGCAAGGCCACATCTGTACGCAGTGACACCAACACACCCCTCTCCACAGGCCACTAAGGAAGGACTGGGAGCAGCCAGGGCCCCAGCTTGGAAACACACGTGTCTTCAGGAACAGCTCTCCAATCTTACCTGTTTTTGTCCTTGGATAAGACATTATCCCTGTCAGGGGTGGTCTGCATCTTGTCCGTACAATACAGATGACTCTAGCATGGACTTCCTTCATATGTCCATAGGCATTTGTGGGATAATATCTGTGATAATGGAGGAATGGTGTCACATGTAAGAAATAACTCCAACCATATTTTCTTCCTCTTCTTATCTTCTCTAGGTCTACTATTGGTCAGATCTCACTCTACAGTTCCTACTGGGGTGTGTGTATGTTTGTGTGTGTGTGTATGTGTGTGTGTGCGAGCATGTGCATGCACATGCACACTCTCTCATGTGTGTACACATGTGTTCATCAGTGCTCAAATTCTGGAGCCCCAGAAGATGGCAGCCTCACCTACAGAGGGATGGATAATAGCTTCCCAAGATAGTATGCTTTCTAATTTTAAAAGCAAGAAGGGATTGGAGCCTTGGCCTCTGAAGTTCAGAATTCACCCCAATGCCTAGAGACTGCATACCCTGTACTGAGAGCCATTAAATTCTTTCCATTGGGTGTGATGTAGATAGGGTTCCACTCAGTGTATTGCCATGATCTGGGCTGCCCCTCAGACAAGAACTTGCTGGAATGCCTCCTATCTCATATATCAAGGCTCACACTCACCCTTATACCATCTCCATGTCTGTAGCCACTTCTTTCAACACAACTTTTCCCAGAGCCCTCTGGTGAATGGTTACATGCATCCAGGGTCCCTACTTTGAGGACATGCAAAGAGCTGGGTTCATGCCTGTTTCAGCCTTCTAACCATTCTGGGCAATGCTCTAACCCTGTTGAGGTCTTCACCTTCTCCTCTCAGTGGTTCCCTGAAATCCCATATCCTGTTTATACATCTTTGTGTAACCCTGTCCCCTGGAGTGTGGTCTGGACTTAGTGATTCCTACTATTCCACAGAACATAGCAACATGACCAGCAAGCCCCTTCTGAGATTTAGTTATAAAAGCTCATTGCCCAGTCCCATGCTGACTCTGACCCCTATTCTCTCTCAGATCTTCACTCAGGAGTACAAGCCCCTATGTTGAACCATAATCCAGACATGTGCACATTAAAACCCAATAAGGGCCAACAACAGACAGAAGAACTCAGGCCTTTGAGATGGATTGAATCCTACCAACAACCCTAAGTGAGCTCAGGTTTTCAGTGAATCAGGTCGTGCCTTGGTGTTCTCAACAGCCCCAAAGTACTGAGAAGCTTCGCAGGAGCCTCTAGCTGGGCACTCATGGATTCCTGATCCTCTAAGACTGTGCAGAATTGTTTGTTGGTTAAGCCACTGAGTGTGGGGTAATGTGGTCACACAGAACTAGGAGCTGGGTACTGATACTGTCCACCTGCCCCAGGCCTTGGCCCTCTTCCCCTTCCTCCCTGCTCCTTTCTTCAGCTTCTGCCAATCCCCCAGGCCTTATTTCTAACTCCACTGCAGGAACGTCATATTGTTTCCAATCCTCTGCACCATGGTGCCCTCTGCCAGGCTAAATATACTCTGATTTGTGCAGGGCTGTCTCCTTCTTTTCCTGCCATAGGAATTCTCAATTTCATCTCAGCACAGCCTTCTCACACCCCTCACTTGGTGGAGCTCAGGACCCAGTTATAGTCCCTTGCTCCTTTCTTATGAGGCAAATGCTCTTTTCATTCACCTTTTTGGTTCATGTTTTTCCATCTTCCCCTCTAGACCCTGAGCTCCTAGAGAGAGAAACTGGTTGCCTGATAAACACTGGCACCATCTGAGTGCTCAGGGCCCAGTGGCTGAATGAATAGAGGATCCAGCCTTCCTTGACCAGCTCTATTGCTGAAGCCTATTTGATTCTCGTCATGTGTAAGACCTTTTATTCCCCTGCCCTAAGGAAACTCTATGTTCCATGTTGGGCTCAAACTCATGACCCTGAGATCAAGTATCACATGCCCTACTGGCTGAGGAAGCTGGTTGCTTCTCTGGTCATATTTTATAGGTTCTAGGCTGTTAACGATTGAAGTTTACTTGTTGATTTCAACATGCTGTAGGTATATTATGTTATGTTGAATAACAAATAACTCCCCAAACTTTGGTAGCATATCACCATAAATTTCCTCACATGAGAGTGCTGAGTGAATCTTCAGTTTGGAGACAAAGTTCCTTCATGTGGTCTTTCAGGAGCCAAGAGTCCCTCCACCAGCCAAGAGTCCCTTCTCACTCCATGGGTTATCTTGCACCTCTGACACCATCAGCACTAGGGGAAAGATGACAAATACACAAAGGAGGTTGTTTACATTTGGGTTTTGAAGGCCTAAATATACACCTTTATGCTTAATCTTAAAATTTTTTTTTAGAATTTTATTTATTAGAGAGAAAAGAACACAAGAAGGGGATAGTTGCAGAGGGTGGATAACCAGAGAGTTGCAGAGGTGAGGAGGACAAGGGGTGCCTTATATGGACTGGGACAACTTGGGCCAAACAGAGCAAGTCTCCACCAACTGTGGTAGGCTGGGAGTAATGAGTAAACTCAGATCCCTATGCCCATGACTAGCCATCAGGAGAGGACTCCCAGGGATTCCTTCATGGGCTCAGACAACATTGAGTGATGGGAAACGTTTCCTTTATTTAGAAGGACACGAATAGTCAATCATGGTGTGGATACTTTCTCTTCATGAAGCTACAGCACCAGCCCCAGAACAAGATCCTGATCCACTTCAAGAGCTACCTCCATCTCCTACTGAGATTCATGCTGCAACTTCAGAGTTTGAGTGGCATGGGTGGGAATAAGTTGTGTGGCTAATACAGCTGTGGATATAGCAGAGGGGAGGAACCTGGGCTAAGGAGGCTACCACAAAATTTTATCAGCAAAGAAGCACACAACTGAAACTTTTAAGAGTTTACTACTGTGGGGGATGTCCCTGGATTAAAGGTGTTCATGTGGTGAAGCAGGGTAGAATCCCAGGTGTGGCAGCATGAGGATCCTGGGGGTCACAAGAACAGTTGGGGCCTGAATGCTTCAGAGTCCTCAGATATCAGTTGGGGAAAGCTGGCTGAAAACCGTGGGGCCAGGTGCTGGATTTTTGCTCTATGTAGTCCTAAAATTCAAATCACAGGACAGTTGGGCAACCGCATTCCTGCAGGAGTCCACCAAATAAAAAAAAAAAAAAAAAAAAAAGCAGAAGCATGGCAAGACCTCTAACTTCCAGGAGGTACAGCATGACTCTGTGTCACAGAAACCCATATAAATTGGAGTTGGAATTTAGTCACATGCCTGAGATAAAAATGCTTTGTCTCTGGCTGGGTAAACACAGAATTCTGACAGAAACCAAGGAAATAAGAGTGATGGAATGCTTTCCTGTGACAGCTCACTGAAGAGTTGGGTTGTAAATTTTCAGCTTCTGGGTAGAGAGCAGGGTGAAGCCATATTCACCCCACCCGTTGGTGCTGTAAGCCTTCAGGGATTAATACAGGGCCTCATACTGTAATCCAGGGTTGGTTACCTGGAGGTCTGCCTCTGCTTAGGAGAGGTGCATTTGCTCCAGCTGAAGTACACCTGAGAATCAGGGCCACAGACCCCTACCCCAGAAGACCATCACAAACAACTCACTTTTGTCAAGTTTACTGATCATAGAGGGCTGTGAAGCTTCAACTTTTAGGGAAAATACTAGGTAGCTAGGTAGCATTCTTTGTATTTTTATTTTTTAGCCTTTAATTTATTATTTTCATTTTTTTCTTAGTTTTCATCTGTTTTTAATAATTTTTATTCCTTTTAAAATTTATTTTATTTAGTTTTATTCTTCGCATTATATTTTATTTTTTCTTTCTTCTTTTCCTTTCTGGACACAATAATGAGATGGAGAAATTCACCTGAAATTAAAGAACTGGAGGTAGTACTCACCAGCAGGGATTGTATCAGTATGGATATAATTCAAATATCTGAACTAGAACTTAAAACAATGATTCAAAAGATATTAGACAGGCTATAAAAAGTGTAGAAGACAGTAGAGAATCCCTCACTGTAGAAATAAAAGAACACAAATCTAGACGGACCCAAATTAAAAATTCTATTACATAGATTCAGTCCCAAATGAAGACTATGGGAAGGACTGTGAATGATTCAGAAGAGGAAGTCAGTGATATAGAAGATAAAATAATGTAAAATAAGGAAGCTAAAAAAAAGAAAGAAAACTATTGGATCACCACGGGAGATTTTGAGAACTCAGCACTTCCATAAAGTGAAATAATATCCAGATAATAGAGGTACCAGAAGATGACAAGAGGGACAGAGGGGGAAATGTTTATTTCAACAAATTGGAGCTGAGGAATTTCCCACCTACCAGAAGAATGAACATGTACTGAAGTACAGGAGGTACAGAGAACTCTCAGAATCAATAAAAATACGTCAACATCTTGACATATAAGAGTCAAGCTTTCAAGGTGCAGTGATAAAGAGAAAATCCTGAAAGCAGCTCAGGACAAGAGAAACTTAATTACTAAGGGTGGATACATAAGGGTGGCAGCACACCTGTCCACAGACATCGAGAAGGCCAGAAAGGAATGCATGATATATTCAATGTGAAAAATGGGTAAAATGTGCAGCCAAGAATACTTAGTCCAGGGAGTCTGTCATTCAGAGTAGAAGGAGAGATAAAGAGTTTTACAGGGCAAACAAAACTTAAGGATTGTGAACACTAAACCAACTCTGAAAGAAACATTTTTGGGGATCCTCTGTGTGTAGAGAGAGACCAAAGGTAACAAAAATCCGGAAAGAAGCAGAGACAATCTACAGCAACAGCGACTTTACAGGAAATACAATGGCACTGAATTCATAACTTTCAATGTCACTCTGAGTGCAAATGGACTCAATGCCCTGATCAAAAGATATAGTGTATAAACATGGATTAAAAGAAAAACAAGAGCCATCAATATCCTGCTTACAAGAGACTCAGTGCAGAGGAAAGGACACGTCGAGATTGAAATTGAAGGCATGGAGAATCATTTATTATGCTAATGGGCATGTAAGGAATGCTGGAGGATCCATCTTTCTACATTAGACACACTACATTTTTTAAAATTTCTTTTCAGCGTAACAGTATTCATTGTTTTTGCACCATACCCAGTGCTCCATGCAATCCATGCCCTCTCTAATACCCACCACCTGGTTCCCCCAACCTCCCGCACCCCGCCCCTTAGATTGTTTTTCAGAGTCCACAGTCTCTCATGGTTCACCTCCCCTTCCAATTTCCCCCAACTCCCTTCTCCTCTCCATCTCCTCTTGTCCTCCATGCTATTTGTTATGCTCCACAAATAAGTGAAACCATATGATAATTGACTCTCTCTGCTTGACTTATTTCACTCAGCATAATCTCTTCCAGTCCCGTCCATGTTGCTACAAAAGTTGGGTATTCATCCTTTCTGATGGAGGCATAATACTCCATAGTGTATATGGACCACATCTCTCCTTATCCATTTGTTCATTGAAGGGCATCTTGGTTCTTTCCACAGTTTGGCGACCGGGGCCATTGCTGCTATAAACATTGGGGTACAGATGGCCCTTCTTTTCACTACATCTGTATCTTTCGGGTAAATACCTAGTAGTGAAATGGCAGGGTCATAGGGAAGTTCTATTTTTAATTTCTTGAGGAATCTCCACACTGTTCTCCAAAGTAGCTGTACCAACCTGCATTCCCACCAACAGTGTAAGAGGTTCCCCTTTCTCCACATCCTCTCCAACACACATTGTTTCCTGTCTTGCTAATTTTGGCCATTCTAACTTGGTGTAAGGTGGTACCTGAATGTGGTTTTAATTTGAATCTCCCTGATGGTTAGTGAGGATGAACATTTTTCATGTATCTGATAGCCATTTGTATGTCTTCATTGGAGAAGTGTCTGTTCATATCTTCTGCCCATTTTTTGATATGATTATCTGTTTTGTGTGTCTTGAGTTTGAGGAGTTCTTTATAGATCCTGGATATCAACCTTTTGTCTGTACAGTCATTTGTAAATATCTTCTCCCATTCCGTGTGTTCCTCTGTTTTGTTGACTGTTTCCTTTCCTGTGTAGAAGCTTTTGATCTTGATGAAGTTCCAAAAGTTAATTTTGGCTTTTGTTTCCTTTGCCTTTGGAGACATATCTTGAAAGAAGTTGCTGTGGCTGATATCGAAGAGATTACTGCCTATGTTCTCCTCTAGGATTCTGATGGATTCCTGTCTCACGTTAAGGTCTTTTATCCATTTTGAGTTTATCTTTGTGTACAGTGTAAGAGAATGGTCGAGTTTCATTCTTCTACATATAGCTGTCCAGTTTTCCCCAGCACCATTTATTGAAGAGACTGTCTTTTTTCCACTGGATATTTTTTCCTGTTTTGTCGAAGATTAACTGACCATAGAGTTGAGGGTCCATATCTGGGCTCTCTACTCTGTTCCACTGGCCTATGTGTCTGTTTTTATGTCAGTACCATTCTGTCTTGGTGATCACAGCTTTGTAGTAAAGCTTGAAATCAGGTAACGTGATGCCCCCAGTTTTATTTTTGTTTTTCAACATTTCCTTAGCGATTCGGGTTCTCTTCTGGTTCCATACAAATTTTTGGATTATTTGCTCCAGCTCTTTGAAGAATACCGGTGGAATTTTGATTGGAATGGCATTAAAAGTATAGATTGCTCTAGGCAGTAAAAACATTTTAACAATGTTTATTCTTCCGATCCAAGAGAATGGAATGGTCTTCCATCTTTTTGTGTCTTCTTCAATTTCTTTCATGAGTGTTCTGTAGTTCCTCGATTACAGTTCCTTTACCTCTTCTGTTAGGTTTATTCCCAGGTATCTTATGGTTCTTTGTGCTAGAGTAGTTGGAATCGATTCTCTAATTTCCCTTTCTGTATTTTCATTTTAGTGTATAAGAAAGCCACTGATTTCTGCACCTTGACTTTGTATCCTGCCACGTTGCTGGACACACTAGATTTTAAACTGAAGGCTATTATAAGAGATGAAGAAGGACACTATAACATAATAAAAAGGGTGTACCCAATGAAAAGATCTAACGATTGTAAATATGTATGCCCCTAACTTGGGAGCCGCCAAATATACACACCAATGAATTACAAAATTAAATAAACTCCTTGGTAAGAATACAGTAATACAAGAGGACTTTAAGAACCCACTCACGGCAATGAACAGATCATCTATGCAGAAGATCAACAAGGAAACATGGGCTTTGAATGACACACTGGACCAGATGGACTTCAGAGATATGCAGAGCATTGCCTCTGAAAACATCAGAAAAACATACTTTTTGAGGTTACATGGAACATTCTCCAGAAGAGATCACATACTAGCTGAGAAACTAGGTCTCACAAGTACCAAAATACTGACATTATAACATGAATATTTTTAGACCATGGTATTATGAATCTTGAAAGTTAATTACAAGAAAGAATATGGAAGGACCACAACTATGTGGAGGATAAAGAACATCCTACTGTAGAATGAATGGAGAATTAGGAAATTAAACCAGAATTTAAAAATACATGGAAGCAAAAGAAAATGAATGTAGGACAACTCCGAGTCTTTAGGATACAGCAAAGGCGGTCCCAAGTGGGAAGTAATGACAATAAAAGCCTTTCTTAGGAAACAAATTATATTCTTGAATACACAACCTAATCTTAAACATAAAGTATCTGAAGAAAGAACAGCAAATAAAGCCTAAATCTAGCAGGTGAAGAAAAATAAGAAAGATTAGAGTGCAAATCAATGATACAGAAATTTTTTTTAAAAAGTAGAACAGATCAATGAAACTAAGAGCTGTTTTTTTGAAAGAATGAATAAGATGGATGAAACCCTAGGCAAAATTCTCAAAAATAAAAGAGAAAGACCCAAATAAATAAAATCCTGAATGAAAAAGGAGAGCTATCTACCAACATGGAACAAACAAGA
The DNA here is from genome assembly GCF_002288905.1 of Enhydra lutris kenyoni. Classification (NCBI taxonomy): domain Eukaryota; kingdom Metazoa; phylum Chordata; class Mammalia; order Carnivora; family Mustelidae; genus Enhydra; species Enhydra lutris. The sequence continues at coordinate 1,248,401 of NW_019154131.1, read as the reverse complement.
AAATATTATGTGCAATTAAATGCCAAGAAATTAGGCAATCTGTAGGAAATTGATGCCATTTTAGAAATCTATAAACTACCAAAACTGAAACAGGAAGAAACAGAAAACAAAAACAGAACCACAATCATTAAAGAAATGGAATCAAAAACATCCCAACAAACCAGTCTTGGCCCTGATGGCTTCCCAGGGGAATTCTAGCAAATATTTAAAGAAGAATTAATACCCATCCTTCTGAAACTGTTCAAAAAAATAGAAACGGAAGGAAAAGTTCCAAACTCATTCTAGAAGGGCAGCATTATCTTGATCCCTAAAACAGACATTGACCCCACCATAAAGGAGAATTTCAGACCAATACCCCTGATGAACATGGATGGAAACCTGTTCCCCAAGGAAACAGTTAGTTAACAGGATCTAAAAGCACATTCAAAGGATTATTCACCACAGTCAAGGGGGATTTGTTCCTGGGATGAAGAGGTGGTTCCACATCTGTAAATCAACCAATGTGATACAACATAAGAAC